>NW_009952796.1:5385715-5411179 GCF_000747805.2 Chaetura pelagica
GGAATGTTTCCGTCAAAAAAATTAGTAGAACACAGGAAATCCACCATCATGAATTTGCTTGGTTCTATTAAGACTGTTCTGCTTAGACTGATGTCCTGATTTTAACAATGTCTGGCTTGAAAAATAGAAAAAATCTTCCTGTAGCATGGAAGATTATTCTCTTCTGTACTGGTGATCAAGGGGGTGTATGTCTGCACATATTTAATGCAGAACATCAGAGTCATTCTAGATGTCTTCTGCTCTTGCAGGTATTTCCGTTGCCCAGCAGATAGTTCAGAACTAGCATATGACCCACCTGCTGTCATGAATGCAGATACCTTGAGTTACTGTCAAAAAGAGGCCTGGTGTAAGCTAGCTTTCTATCTTCTTTCCTTCTTCTACTATCTGTACTGGTAAGTCTGGTCATTTCACTAAATAACAACTGCTCTTCATTTGACATGTGAAATTGTATTTAGGAATGACTGGAACTAATTAGCTCATTTTCTCAATCTTATAAAACTTGCTCCTGATCTCAGTCCCACTTACAGCAGCATGTGCTTCTATCTGCTGACATCTCCAGTACAGAATATTAAGCATTTTATCTAAGTCCAAGGGCAACCCAAGGAAAAAAAAAATTGTTCCTCTGCATAGTATCTTAAAATGGGTGGAACAGCAAATGTTATAACATTACATCAAATAAAAATTTCAATGTTCTTATGATTCAAGAGAATCATAAGAAAAATACTACATCTACTGGTGTAGTGTTGCTGAAGATGGTAATTAAATGGGTAGGTAGACAGTGGGTAGGAACATGAGTTGCATCATGCCTATCAGTCATTCAGCTACAGCTTCTTTTTCATTACAAGCTAAGCCCGTGCATGGCCCAAACCCCTAATTTAAGTACATGATGATATGTACCCCAGTTGTATGTTGTACCCCCTGCCCCTTTCAGCTGTCAGATGTCCTTAGTGACAGTCACAAATGCCCAGTGCAAGAATATGTGAGGATTAAATTTAAGGCAAGGCTTTTGCAGAATCCCTATGCTTTTAGTTAACCCCTTCTTCTACTCCTTCTTCCACAACGTATTGGCATAGAGAGCCTCTTCAAGCCAGTCTTGCATGCAGTAATCCCTCTGTAACATATTTGTACACTAGTGGAAGAACAGAAATGATAATTCTGCTTTGATCACTGGTCCATTACCCATTCTCTTGTTCCCTGTACCTTGAGGAGTCATTGCTGCAGGTGTTGTTTCTCAGTATTACTTTTAAATGTTATTTACAACAAAATTTCCTGTCCCCACGTGCACATGTATCTGCCTGTGTCTGCATAAATGAGAGAGTGAAAGAAAGTAGAAGGGCCTGGACTCACAGAAGCCGATAGCTGCTTAACTCACACTGGAACTGATGGGGCATGAGAATCTGGGCAGGAGCTCAGTATCTGGTAGCTTTGTGAGTTTGGGCTGAGTTGTCTTCATGGGGGCAAGAGTGAAAAGCCTGGCAGTTATGCTAGACAAGCTCTGTTGGTAATGCAGGGAGAGCTGGCAAGGCACTGCTGGAGAGAGAAGCAGCATTTTACCCCCACGTTCCTGTGTAGGCTAAAAACCCTGTGAAAGCCAGCTATTTAGTGTGGTCTGGCATTTCTGCTGGGACTTTACTATTGTGCAGCTCCCTCTGAGCCCCGTTTCCTTCATTCTAAAATGTGGCCATAAGTGAAAATCCACTACCTGATGCTAAGTAAAGTAGTATTAATTACATTCAATTTTGCTCTGCTTTCCTTGGTATGGTCAGAATTTAAATTGCAGTAAAACAGAGCAGTGGCAATATACTGTGATTTCATTGCTTTTCAGAGTTGCATTTCATATGCATGGATTTACTCCAGCTGGTGTCTGCATTTTGTGTTTCTTCTACTGCATGGAGGTTTTTTCCCAAGAGAAAAAAAATAATGCAGTTCCATGGGAAACTTTGCATGCTAGGCAGAGAGTTGCTGGTTGAAGTTTGAAAGATCAAACATGCTAAAGCAAAATGGTTTTGTTTCTTCAGTGTTCAAATTCAGGCATCAGACTGCACTTCAATAAGCTCAAACAAAGCTGTAGGATGTCGATAATGAATGTTATTTCTTGAGAGCTTTTGATACCCATCTTGAATACACCATAATACTAAGATGCTGTCAGGGTTTGACTCAGGATCAAAAATTAAAAGAGCGACAACAACGCTCTCATTCCCCACCACCTCCCACCCAGATAGGAAAAGAGAGAGAATAAAGAGAGAGGGACTCATCAGATTGAAAACTAAACTAGATAGCTGTACAAATATAAACAAATGTGTTCAGGAATGTGCCAAAACCTATTACCTCCCTCTACCCCCAGCAACTCCCACGGCACCTCCTGAGCTGTGAGCAGTTCTGATATGTCCCAGAGCTGCTGGAGAGAGCAGCAGAGCAGACAGGAGCTGAGGGGAGAGCTGTGAGGGTCAGGAATGCACGGGCCTGGGGATCAACAGTGATGGAGAGATGGAATTGTTAGGGTTAGGGTTAGGGTTAGGGTTAGGGTTTGGGTGTAGGGTTAGGGTTGGGTTAGGGTTAGGGTTTGGGTTAGGGTTAGGGTTAGGGGTTACGGTTAGGGTCAGGGTTAGGGTTTGGGGTTAGGGGTTAGGTTTATGGTTAGGGTTAGGGTTAGGGGTTAGGGTTAGGGTTAGCGTATGTGTTTAGGGTTAGGGTTAGGGTTTAGGGTTAGGGTTGGGTTAGGGTTAGGGTTTGGTTTTAGGGTTAGGGTTGGGTTAGGGTTAGGGGTTAGGGTTAGGGTTAGCGTATGGGTTTAGGGTTAGGGTTAGGGTTTGGGGTTAGGGTAAGGGTTAGGGTTAGGATCAGGGTTAGGGTTAGGGTTAGGGGCTTAGGGTAAGGGTTAGGGTTAGGGTTAGGATTAGGGTTAGGTTTAGGGTTAGGGTTAGGGTTAGAGTTATGTTATGGTTAGGGTTAGGGTAAGGGTTTCGGTTTGGGTCTAGGGTTAGGGTGGGGTAGTTATAGGGTTAGAGTTAGGGTTTGGGGTTAGTGTTAGGGTTGGGTTAGGATTAGGGTTTGGGGTTAGGTTTGGGTTAGGGTTAGGGTTAGGGTTAGGGTTAGGGTTAGGGTTAGGGTTAGGGTTAGCGTTAGGGTTTGGGTTTGGGTTTAGTGTTAGGTTTCGGTTAGGTTTAGGGTCAGGGTTAGGGTTAAGGTTAGGGTTTGGGTTTAGGGTTAGTTTAGGGTTAGGGTTAGGGTTGGGGTTAGGGTTAGGGTTAGGGTCTGGTTTAGGGTTGGCTTAGGGTTAGGGTTAGGGTCCATCTGGACTCAGCCACTGATGGAAAAGCAGGGAAGGAGGAAAAATGGCTTGACTTCAATGATCCTTGAATTTATACTGAGTCTTACTTGTATATATATGGGATGGAATATCTCTGGCCAATTTTACTGTCCATCTAGTCTGTTCCTCCCTATGGGAGGGTTGCAGATATGACTCTCCTGCTCCTTTAACATCTAAATCAGAGAAAATTATCCTTGATCTCTTGGCTGTAACATGAACATTTGAGCATTATCAGTCCACTAGCTGGAAAACTTGCTGTTAGCTAAAAGAGAGCTCCCTGAAGAAAAAAAAATCAGTAGAAAGAGAATTGGCTCAAACCAGGACAGATTCTTTAGAGAGATAGAATGCAAAGGAAAGGCCATTACAGTCTAGGCCTGAGGAACAGACAGTAAAGGGTTATGAAAATCAAAGTGCTCTGTGTGCTTCAAAAGGATACTTTCATATTGTGTCTTTCTTTTACTTTCAGCATGATCTACACTTTGGTGAGCTCTTAACTGGAAGATCATCAATAAAGACTAAAAACAACAAAGAAGATGCACAGATAAGTGAGCCAAGTGAAACATGATTTAAAAAAAACAGCAAACAACATAACAAAAAAAAAGGCAAAGAGAGGAAAACTTTGAACCCAAGAAGTAAATAGAGTATATGAGAGACCTAGCAAGAAGAAGAATACCATGGGAGAATGGCTGAGTTAACTGTGTTTCTCTCCTGTTTCTCTTTCTATTGCAGTAAATAACTTTCAAAACCTAAACAAAACAAGAAAATCCAACAAGGTGGGCCAAGTTACACAGCTATTCACCTCTCCGGGGATAATGCTGGTTGGTTGAGTGGATTAATTATAAAGTGTAGTCCCTACTGTCTTCCAGGGAGCAAGGTTTCTTTTCTTAATTACTGTTCTGGACTGAGGAAGCAGAGGGCAAGATCATCTTACAGGGAAAGAAGAGCTACACAACACATTCTGAAAATGAGAACTGACTGGCGTTCAGATAAGATGTGTGACCGTTCTGCAGTGCATGACACTTATCAAACAGGGATGTTGGATATTGTGGAATTGCTTCAGTGTGTTTTGATTTTTTTTCCCCACCCATAATAACAAAAGAATTTGCAGTTGCAGTTTTTTGTTTTATAATGATACTTTACTTCTGTAGGTGAACATCCAGCATATTTCCATACTTCATCTGTGAAGTGACATACAGTGATATGTATATATACATGGGTTTGACCTAATCATGCCAAGCACTTATAAGAATGGTATTCCTCTGGGAAAAAAAAAGAAAAAGAAAAAAAAAGAAAAAGGAAAAAAGAAAAAAAAAGCTACATGTATTAAGGAGGATTGAAACATAGGTATTACATTCATTACCATGCTGGATAATAAAATACTGGACCAGCTAATCATGGTCTGTAGTTCTGTTTTGCAGTTTTATTTCTGCTGTCAAATTTAAGCTGAAACAAATATACAAAATGTTTTTGTCTTGTATGAGGTTTATATTGAAATATGTTAATTTTTTTATAATTTAAAAGTCTTAAAATTTTTTCATATAATTCTGATTTAAATTCACATATATGGGCTGTATATATGTATTTATATATATATATGTATGTATATACAAATACAGATCTACATAAATACTTATAATCTGTTTATATTTTAGCTTAATCTGTTTGATTGACAGGTCAGAAGCATCCAGTGTCCAAAACTGCTGCTAAATATATTTCAGCTCTAAACCTAGTGGACCAGGGCTGGTTCCCTCAAAGTCACTAAGGTACTTCAGTGCAGCTGCTGGTGTTCTAATTAGTAAGCAAGCCTGTAAGATAAAGACTAACAGCAGTGCATGCACAAAGACTACCTGGATCTTGCATTGTGAAAGAACTAACAAGGTACGTTGCTACCAGAGATGCTGCAGAGGACAGTGCAGAGAGGTTCATCTTGATTGGGCAAAGTGTCCCAGATTACTTACAGTTGGTCTTATTAACACTAGGTCATTGTTGACCCTGCCATATTTGGTCTGGCTGTTGTTCCCATAGCAAGCTCTGAGGACATTTTTTTCTGGGCACAGAACTTCAGCAGAAGAGATGCAGTCTCACATTCAATATGGCCTTTTTGCTAACTGCTGTTTCAGAGCATGGTGCAGAAGGAATGGCTGAATGGAGTAATCTAATTTCTGGCAAGGTCCATACCGAGCTGGAGTTACTGCATGTGTACAGTGCCAAGACTCTGGTTTGATTTGGCTACGTTAGCAAAATTAAATCCTGTTAGCCTGCAAAGCAGTTGCTGCATGCAAACTGTCTGCTCCTGGACCATGCCAACTCCCATATCATGCCTGAGCATTGCTTGGAAGAGTGCTAGCTGGCCTGCACAAAATTATTCCAGGGGTCATTCTAACAGTATTTAGATGATCAGGTTGTCCCAAGTGCTGACGTTATTTAATTTACAAGTAGAGACATAGCCTATGTAGGCCTTCTGAACATAGCTTCTGGTGACTTCGAGGGCATAATGCTTGAATGGGGATGCTAGGTAATTTAGAAGAGGATCTCTATTTCAGACAATTCTATCAAGGCACTTATTGAACTCTACTTGAAAGCAGAACAGTTTGTTTGATCCCACTACTGCTCTAAGCAAGCATTTCCAGTATTTCACTGCTCCAGTACTAGAAAGTTTTTCTGCATTCCCAGAGAAAATTTATTCTGGGAAAATGTATTCCACTTGCTTTTGAGGCAACATTAGCCTAAATAAACCTTATCTCATGCTGCTTAAGACCCAGATACATAGAGAGAGCAGTCCTTTTCACCCTCCATTCTTTTAGAAGTGAACCATCTCCTTTCCCATCCTCCCAAAGAAAAGTTCTCCATTCTTAATGTCTTCTTTAAAGGATTTCTCTGTTGTGTTTCCACTCAAGTTAAGCCTTCTTAAGAGTGGATGATCAGAGCTGTTCAGAGTATTCTGGAGAGTAACTAGTCCTTACTGTGAATGGACAATGAAAGCTAATATTCACAGTTCTTACAATAATCCTTATTCAAAAAAGTAATCCCACTGCTCCCAGTAGCATTTTGTTTCTATTCAGAATACCCTTACTTTAAAGCTAGTGGGAAAAAATATTTAATATGAGGAAACTTTCCCTTTCATTGAACTTAGTTGAAGCTTCTTCTGATCAGAAATAATTTGTGAAGCTGGCCAAAGCATCAATTGGAGGAAGTTTTTTATGTGAGACGTCTCCAACTCAGAACTCCCGAGTAATGAGACCTTCTAAGATGTCTGGCATTATCTAGAAGCTACTAGTGCTGTTAACCTTGCAATCAACAGAGTAAGATACAGCCCTCAGCACATTCCTTGCACTGTGCTGTTGCCCAGGTGGGCTGCAGTACCTTGTGGGGTTACTCCAGCTGACTACAAACACCTGGCTGCAGCCCAGTAGCACATTGCCTGCTGCAGTGACAGGTACCATATTCATACTGGTATTTAAATTAGTTTTGAATTTCTTCAAATTCTTTGAAATTCATTCCTACAATGACAAGGTTGTCTTCCTGGATTTGTCAAAGGGTATAAAAAAGTATTTATCTGAAGTCAGATAGTTCTGTTGTATGATTACTGTGAAAAGTCCAGAAACTTACTCTGGATTCTTCTGTGTTGTGGCTGTGTGGTCTGGCCTCTGAACAGTAGCTGCCACATATAGTGATTGTTCTCAAGAACAGATTTGCCAGTTTCTCTGTTAGGCTTACCAGCCATATTATAAAAGAAGAAGCACAAGCAGAGGAAGGAAGAATGAGGAATACAATATATCTGTTGCCCTCTGAATCCCTGGCCATGTATCTGGCTAAACATAAGCTAAACATACTTTGAGAAAAACAAGTGAAGTAAAGAATTGCATAGCTGTTGGTGGAGAAAAGAAAAAATGCTGTGATATTTGCTCATAAGGGAGCCTCTTCTCCATGTCATACTTCTAAAAGAAAAATAATCTGTGCTATCCCTTTTGTCTCTAGTTCCTCCTTGTTGGTTGGTGAAGGCTAGAGATTTCTTCCCCAAGCCTGCTTCCTTCCTTCCTCTTTCCCCGGAAGGAATGTCATTACTTAGGAACAGCGGTTTTCTTCTCTCATGTCCTCTGGTGATACAGATAACTCCCATGAAAGTAATAAGAAAATAGATGTGTCCCTGGAAGGAATGTCATTACTTAGGAACAGCGGTTTTCTTCTCTCATGTCCTCTGGTGATACAGATAACTCCCATGAAAGTAATAAGAAAATAGATGTGCAATGAGCACATGCTTAAATGCGTATTCATTTTTCTCATTCACACCATCTCGAAAGCGAGCAAGGTGATACCCAGCTTGTGCAATCTTTCCATACGTATCACACTTTTTTCCCCCATTACTGTGGAATGTGCTTAAAGGAAAAGGTAGGAGATGGATAAACCGAGAGGATGAGACCTGAACGAACTGCTTGTCAAAGGGGTAGCTACACTGTGCTGGCCTGTAGCTGCCTGTTCCTGGCAGCCCTGTTGGTGAGGTGTTGCTCTGTCACAGTCAGGTAGTTGTAGCAATGCTGAATAAAATTGTTGGTGCTATTTCAGATACTGCAAGTCCATGCTGATAGCAGAATGCTTTGTCTGCGAGTGATTAACTGCACTTAAGCTGTCAGAAATGTTCTTCCATCTGTTTCCTTGGGCCATACTCTTCCTTTTGCACTAAACCACTGAATGTGGAAGGAAAAGTTTTTCAATCTACATCTTGTTACAGAAGCTGCCGTTGTGCTCATGATTACTCATGCATTAGTATGGGAACTAGCAATCTTTGCTTTTCCTTTCTCTATTCTGTCTCCACACAGGTATTTTTGTAAAAATAAAAATTAAAAAATGTACGTGATCAAAAATCTTTGAGTTTGCTGGATATTTTCCATTGTTTCCAATAGACTTCAGGTAATGTCCATCACTCTGGAGCTACATCAGAAATAGATCTACGCTGGAAACTCCTTAAGTGTTTTGCTGGTAGAGATTCCATCCCTTAGATCTTGATATCACATCCATTAATACAGCTGAATTATATTAATGGAAGAGGAACATGCATTTCAGAAGCATGTGTAACATTTCAGTGCTTATGCTAGACAGTCACAGAAACTTATACCAACTGGGTAAAAATCTGGTTTCATGAAAGTTAATTGAAATCTTCCCTCTTATTTTATGTGAGCCCCTCTTAGGATTGTACAATTGCCACCAAGAGGTCAATGGAAATTAAAAATAGAAAGAAAAAAAAAAAATTAGTTAATCAAATATGTTATTGTATGTCAGAGAAAACTTGGATTTTTACAAATAGAGCAGGTTGAAATACGGCAAGGTATTTTTAATTTGGGAAGCAACAAATACTACACTGCCATCCATGATGCACTGGTGATCTCAATCCATATTCCTGCTCTGGTGAGTCGTCTGATCACTTGTTCACCATTAACATATTGTTCTATTTTTATTCTATTCAGTAATGCATTTGTAGGTGGGAAGGAGGGAAAATTCTGCTCTAAAATACAGCATTCTGCTTTATTTCTCCCAGATCAACATACTGTAACAAAATTTTAATGGTGTATTCAGTGGTATGTATCAACCTAAAAATGAAACTCTTTATTGCAAGTGATATTCTGCTGCAATTTAATATATCACAGTTCTAGAAATATTTTTAAATGCTTACATAATTAAACTAGTTATTTTCTTACCATTAAGTTGCTGGCCATTTTCTCATGCAAGAGAAAATTCATTTCTGTTGCCCAATTACATGACTTTTTGAGTAGCTGAACGCTCAGTTAAGAGTTTGAGGAGCATAGTGTGCTTTTTAATTATTATTTTTTCTAGTAATGGGATCCCATGTTTAGGTCACAAGGTATGTAAATGGAATGAAGAATTAAAAAGAGCCAAACCCCTCTGATTTTTTCCAAAGCTTGAATAGATGTTTCTCCTTTTTTTTTTTTTTTTTCATTCCATGATATATCTCTGCTATCATCAGTCTCCTGATGGTTCTGAAGAAAACTGACTGTCCTGATGTTCTGAGAGTTTCAGTCTTGTTAAGCATTGGCTTGAAACACTGACTAGAAAGCATAGCTCCTACAAAGTATTCCAAGATTTATGGAAATGTTGTCTTAAGTAAAACAGCAGGGATCCAGTCTTATGGAATAGCTCTCACCTGTGCATAGTAACATAGAGTACCAAGCAAATAATAAGTCATATAGTACAAGTGAACCATTTTTTTTTTCTCCATCTGTAATATATTCCTTTGTATTTCGCTTGGTCTAAAAAGCAATATTAATTATAAGACAGAAGATAAGGAGGCTGCAGCAGTCAACAGGAATGCAAAGTTTGAACCATAGTTATTCCTAAACATTCCAGATAATCACTCTTAAGAGAGACAGCCGGGAGTTACTTGAGGTGCAAATTGTGATGTTAATAGCAGCTTTAGCAGTACATATGTTCATTTGTTCTGGAATAAGAATCCATGTTTCTTTCTGGAATATATTTAACATGTTTCCAGACCTCACCTGACTCTCAGTATATGGCAAACTTAAATGTACTACAAAACCAAACCAAGCCAACAAACAAACAGAAGAAAACAAAAAACCCTCAAATTGAATGCAAATACAATCCATAGCACACATGGCACTCTTTAGCATATTTCTAGACAGCCTTGTTATTCAAAGGTCATTTATGGGTTTGATGTGATTTCTTGCCAGTCTCTGGACTGCTGAAGCCCACTTGAATTTCTGCCATTGTCAACTGCAACAGTTCTGCAAGAATAAAAGCATCACATAGCCACATTTACTACAGAGCAGATGAGATCCAGTTTGTTACTTTGAATCACTTGCCCTTTCAGAAGCTAAGGACATCCCAGCCCAAAACTCTTTGTAACCATTTACAGTCAATGATGTTGACCTATGTTGTTGTTACAGGCACACACTGGTCTCCAGGTTGAAAAATGTCTTCAGGCAAGATTCTGACCTCTGGATTCTTTGGTGTGGATTCTTTTTGTCTGAAAGGAAGACTTATTTCCTATACCTATTGACTAGCACCACTACATTGGTTTTTGAATCCTCACTCCCACACAGTCTTTTGTTGTGTGCATGTTAGTACGTATCAGAGTGTACTAAATCTATGTCTATGAAATCTCTTTCTCCTCAGGTCTGATTATCAGCTTTCCACCTCTTACAGTGCTGAGGAGCTGTCCAACTATAAAGAGGTATATAAATTAATTATAAAGTTGTGTAAAATATCCAGTGAGGAGGGCTCTTATCTGTCATTTCTTATAACATGAAAACAACCTAAAAGATGAATGCATTATCACAAAAAATAGAATCAGCAGGACACCAAATACTCAGTATTGTTCCATGTGAACCTATACCCTGATATAAATAATGAACTCTTCCATAATTACCTTTGAAAGAAGGAAACTTCAGAAGAGTTATAAACTGACAACATCGAAGAGCCAGCAGTTTGAGTTCAGTACACTATTAACCCTATGACCAGTTTACCTATTATTAAATATTCTGCAATTTGTTCTGAAACATCTAGAGGTGGCTGCTATCAAAGACAGCAGCTGAAGCTAGATGGACCATTGTTATGTTCATTCAAGAGCTACTATTCTTTTCTCAAATGACCATAAGTCCAAAACATGCTATGAGTTATAAACTGTGTTTCAAGTTATTAATTTTTTGACACTGAGGATAAAACTTTGAACTCCTGAACTACTATGAAGTACAAGTCTAATTTTTACAAAATATTGGCATATTTACTATATTTAGAGCTAAGGATCCTAAGAACCTCTTGAAAATGAAACAAAACACTTGTCCACATGCCAAGACTTCACTGCACAGGAGAAAGCAGAAGGAATTTGCCAGGAGGTGGCTATTCCTCACCAGGTCCTTGTATTTGCACTCTGAACACTACAACCCTGCAAAGCAAAGTCTGCAGTTTCACAGGTAGTTTGCACTGGAGGTGCCAACAGAAGAAATTAATGCAGAGTAGCTAAAGGCCTTTGTTGGTCTTTTGATTCATTTCCCATAGAGGTGAACCCTTAGACTCCTAGACACTTCAGCACTTCTTAAGTGCAGTCTACTGTTAACTGCAGGGTACATACTCCAACTGATTAATCAGAAAGGATATAAAAATAAGGCAAAGCCAGATAGTCTCTCTTTAAGAGATGATGGTCTTACAGTTGAGTTACCAGAACTGAGAATATGAGGGTTCTGTGCTTGCTTGTTACACAGCCTTCCTTTGTCATTTTGGGCAGGCACTTAATCTCTCAGCTCACCATCTCCTAACTGGAGGTGATAGTGCTTTCCTTCTCCCTCATTCAGTCTGTCTTGTCTCTTTAGATGATGTACTCTAGTGGGACAGACCTGTTTCTTTTCCTCTGAGTAATGCTGTCCTGGTTTGAGACAGGATGAAGCCATTTTTCTTTTTACTGATTTTTTTTTTTTTCTTCAGTAAACTTTCTTTGAAGCATCACACTTGCTGAAACTAGCAGCAATTTGTCCAGCTAGTGGACTGATAATGCTTGAATATTTACAGTTACTGAGAGAGAGAGACCAAGGACACTTTGCTGTACTTGGTGAATCTGCTGCTTCTAGCCCTAAAGGAGTTGAAGAGTCATAACTACAACCCTCCCATAGGGAGGAGCAGACTAGACAGACATCAAAATCAGCCAGAGATATTCCATCCCATATACATAGGCATAAAACTCGGAATAATGTCAGGGATCATGGAAGTCAAGCCCTTTCCTTTTTCTCCTTCCCATCTTTTCTGTCCATGGTCGGCATCCAGGGAGGACTCCATCAATCCATCACTGTTGATCCCTAGGCCCATGCATTCCTGACCCTCACAACTCTCCCCTCAGCTCCTGTCTGCTCTGCTGCTCTCTCCAGCAGCACCAGGACATTTTGGGACTGCTCACAGCTCAGGAGATGCCATGGGAGTTGCTGGGGGTAGGGAGAGGCAATAGGGTTTTATGCATTCCTGAACACATTTGCACATATTTGTACATATTTTCTTTAATCATTAGCATTTAATTAAAGGTGTCTAGTATAGTTCTCAATCTGGGAAGTCTCTCTCCTTCATTCTCTCTCTCCTTTCCTTATCTGGATGGGGGGATGGAAAGCATTGTTGCTGGTTTAATTGCCAGTCCTGAGTCAAACCGTGACAAATGCATGGCACTGCATAGCTGAAACTGGTAACTACATATATAGATGTTATTATAATAATAAACAACTACTACTTTTTCTCATGGGAGGAAGCAACTGAATTCAGTGGAATTAGTCAAAATGTATTTGTTCCACTGTCGCCAAGATGAGGACCTGACCGGGTTTGTTGCTGTGCCTTAGGGCCTGATGACAAATTTAAGTGTGCTTTATCCTCTGAATGCATGTAATGCTGTAATCTGATACTACCAAAAAGCATTAAAATGTAAAGGATAAAAAAATCCTAAAAGCTCCCCATTTCAGTGTTTTGTACCCTTCTAACAGGTCTCTGCTCTAGCCTTTCATCCTCATCCTTTATCACAGAAGGACATCCTGTTTTACTCATCTTTCAGTGTTGCATTGAAACCAAACCTAGTGCAGGCTCAGACTAAAACAGCAGCACTGGTTCTAAATCAACCATTTGTCTGCTTGTGGACATTTATTTGAGAATTAAATCATTCTGCTTTTGTTTTTGGTAGGTACAAATGGAAATAAGCCAATTTTATAGAAATCCTTTGTATTCTTGAATACGAATGAAGCCACATGTGTACATTAACATGTTATTTAAATGTATTTATCTGCATTAGCACAAATTTTTACTATAGAATAAGAAGCATTACAGTTGCCTCCATGTGGCAAATGATGACAGATTTTTATAAATATAACCCAGCTGCAGAAAAGCAGAGCTGTGTTCAAAGGCAAGAACATGTCCCAGTTGCAAGCAGTGGTGTGAGCACTCTCTGACCTTCCCTGGTGTGCAGGTTACTGGTGGCCTTTGAGCCAATGCTCTTGGGGATCAGAGTTCATAATCAGATGGGAAGTAAAACCACCAGTGAAGTTAAAATATTTAACAGTGCTAAACTTCTGGCAAGTGGATACATGTTTAGCCCTTGTTTCTTCCATCACAGTTTACGTCATCCTTGAATTTGGTCACCTAATGCTTCAATTTTAGGTTGCTGAGTTCACCACTCCTGTAGGATGTGCTTTTTCATAGGTATGTATGTATTTTCAGAGACTGCGTCATATGAACTGTAAAGAAATCTCAAGGTTTTTTTCTATGTCCCTTTTGTTGTCCATTTATAAGCCTTCTAAATACTTCAGTATTTGACTTCATGCTCCTTGATACGCACATGCACACAGAAGCTATCTAGAAGCTAAATAAATCCTTGCCTGTTAATCTAACGACCAAAGAGAAGTGTTCTGTTATTTCTTAGTATCTAGCACTTAGAGGACATCCAAACTGTAATATTACTTATGGGGTTGTTCTGAGCAAGAAGAGGAAGATGTATTTCTGGACTGCAGTGGCTTTTCTAGCAAGTTCATCTGAAATCCATTTTTAAAGCACTGCTTTGCAGTCATTGTAAGCCACACCACTTCAGGTCATCTGAGAGCCTTTTTTCAAGGGATGTTGAAGAAACTCCCCAGCTGTGCTCATTCTTTGACTCCTTGGCCTTGAAAACCTAAATGCAGTTAGCAAGGTCTAAGAAAAATTAAAGCTGGCAAGTGCTGCCTGTCATCCTGAGGACATTCATTCTTTCAGCAGCAGCCAGCGTTTGACTTTGAATATCTGTGAAGGAATTTATTGTATTTTCTGTCATGAATTTGCCTTACAATAGCAGGCAGTGTCCCTTTCAGTTAATTATTAAATAAGATTGTTAAGTTGTATTGGAAAATGTGAATAATTATTTCAAAACTTGTGGCCTTTAAGCAGAATCAGTATTTATCCTTCAAAAGCTTCCTGAAGTGGTAGTGGCAGCAGCAGAATTTTAATGCATCTCCTCTCATTCATCACTTGAAGTCTACAACAAGCAATGGATTTTTTTATGAACCTTGTCAAGCTTCCTTCAGATTGTAACAGCAGTTTTCTAAGTTTTGAAGAAGTTTAGAAACAGTTTGTTGTGACTGTATCTACTTTTTTTTTCTCTTTGAGCACTCAGCCCAATGCTGAGCACTGATACTTCACTGCATTAGGAGGTCTTGTCCCCATGTTTCTAGTGCAAATGAAAACCTATGTAGCAAATATTAGAAGAGTATTTTCCAGAGAAAATAAGCCAATAAGACTGCCAGACTACAGGAATCCTTTAAAAGATATATTTTTTTTCTTATATTGTAGTTGCAAGTGTAATGAATCAATTGACCATGTCTAGAGGCAATCTCTTAACTCTGTGCAGTGGGAGAAATTGTGAATTGGTAATTTATTTATTTTTTCCATGCATTTGTTAGACTCTTATTTTCTCTCTGCAACATGTTTTAACATCCATGAAATACATTTCTTATCTCCTGCAGATAGCTTGCTCCCAAAGGTTGGTACAAATTTTGTCAGGAACAAATACTGTGCTCTCAAATGAGATCATTACTGTTGTCATTTCTTGGTTTGATATATTGCTTTTGTGCCTCACCTTGCTAGGCGCTAGAGTCTAATCTACTTCACACAAGCACTGAGAACTGAAAGAGCTAGAAATGTGTTTATTGTTTGCACAACCTTTGCAGTCACCAATATTCATGGCTACAAAAACAACCTGCCCTTTTAAAAATTTGCCCTGGAACTTTGTCTTGCAGAAACTCTGGGTATAGTTTCCCACTTGTATTAAGGCATCTCTGTATGACTGCCTTCTATCAAGGGTTTCATAAAGACAGAACAAGTGGTCAACAAGAGATTCTTAACATCTTGCAAAGCTCAAATGGAGCAGAGGTGCATTGCCATTTCCTTGATGATGATCAGGAGCGATGGGCTCCTACTAGGACTCTGTTCTACCTTGCTGATTCTGACTGCTGGAGTGGTCCTTGGGAACAGCTCCTTGGGAACCACTAAGATCAGCTTCCTTATTATGTTCAATGATGGGCTAACTCTGCCAGTTCCAGCTTCATTTCTCTAGTGTTTCAGTTCAGCAGTCCATTAAAGTGACGCAATAACCCTGGAGAGATGGAGCAAAAATACAGAAGTTGTTCAGAGATCTTCTGACAATTGGTGGGGCTACAGACTCCTGTCAGGGTCAACAGGCACTTCTCAATTCTACCCATCTATGAAAATTTCAGTTTCAGTCACTGATGACTTAATGTGTAGCCTAAATATGCAGAGGTGAATTCATCAAGACAGCTTCTTCACCAATAGTGGGCAAAAGAGGTTACCACACGATACTGGAAGTGATGTGTTCTGCTCTTTGAAACCTCTAGCTGTCTCTCCCTGTTCCTTCTTGGAAGGCTTCATCCGTTACCTGTCTTCTCAGTTTCTGCCAAGTGGTGTCGGGAGCCACAACTACTCACAAGAATGGGAAGTCTGTGCATTTACATGAGGTGTCCATGCAGGGCTCAGACAGCAGCATCCTGGGAAACTAGAGTGTGGATGAAGTGGCTGGTCTTTGTCTTCTTACGATTTAAGTGACCCTGGCAAGGTGTTTGACACCTATCAGAGGAACTAGAGAGAAGGTCCTTAAGACCCACCCTGAGGGACCCGAGAGGGTTGGAACAGGGAGGGCTCAGTATTCCCCCCACTTCCTGCCATCCTCTATAATATAAAGCCAGGACACCCAGCAGCTCGGCTCCCCTTTTTTTTCCCTTCCTGCACCTTCTCCCTTGCTGCTGCTCGGAGGTTCTTCAGTTTGCCACTGCTCTCCAGAATCCAGCTCCATCAATTGCTGTGAGGAGCGCAGGATCGCTCTCTTGGGGCGGCCTCGCCACAAGGGGCCCTCACCCACCTACTCCTGCCATCATTGAGATCGGTTTTGGATATATTTGTGTGTGAGTGTATGGATCTGTTCTTTCCCCCACGTGTCACTCGCTTTTCTGTATCACGGCAAATGGGTTCTGTTTCAGTTTCCAACCCGCCCGTCAGTCTCTCTTCCTTCTGGTTTGTGGCTCACCCTTACTACTTAAACCAGGACATTCTTCACTGCAGGCAAAGGAGGCTGACCTCATCCTGTGATAGATAACAATCTGTGGCAACCCTAAACCCTGCAATCTGCCTGGGATGATGGTAGCAGTGGATGTTCAGACCTGGCTGTTCATATAAACCCTGGAGCTCACTAACCTATTTCCCAGAGTGGCCAGAGTCTATGGGGAACATCTGACTGCATTACTCGATGTAGTACAATCTGTCCATCATGTTAAATCTCATCCTGATCACTTACAGCTGGAGATTAGTACAAGCTCCTGAAGCATGTCTCCCCATGCCAGGGACAGAGCTACTTGTACCTGTTCTCTGATAGCAGAGGATGTATTCAGCTGTGTTGTGCTCAGTGGTGACAGGCAGCTGAAGCCCTGACTGTGGCACTACTGTAACCATTTGCTGATTTTTCCAGTTTGGTCAGCCTGTTCCAGCCCATTCCCTTGGACCAGCCATGTGGTGGCTGCAGAAATAAAAGGATGGAAGTAACGTAGAAGTGGATTATGCTACCATTTTTTTCTTTCACCTGAGTTTAACGGTTGCTATTAGGGATTCACAGCAATGAGTAAAGGGGCTGGTAGGGCTGGCTGCAGCCAGGGGACACGGTGGAAAACCAGACCCAAGTCTGTAGGCAAGTGTTATTCCCTGTGACTCTGAGGTTATTCTTAGGCACTTTATTTTAGGCTGCTGAATCCCCTGGAGCTGCAAGGATCTAGTGGAGAAGTGTTGACATTGCCTGGTTTTCTTTTTGCACATATTTCCATCAGGGAGTGAGATTAAGGCTGCTCTGTGCAGCAAGCTGGAGGTGTTTATGTGTTTGCCAACTGAAATCTCAGCAACGTGTTGAAAGTTTGCTGAGAGAAATCCAGGCCTGAATTTCCTGCTTGATCTTCTGGTGTAGATTCAGAAGCACACTTGAGTTACCACTGTCATCACTGCAAATGTGACCAGAAGTTTCTGGCCCCTGGGGCTCTTCATCTGCTGTTGACTTCAGCTCTGACTTTGGTTGAAATGTGAGGTGAGAGCTGGTGTTTCTGTACTTAGGCATGCAAGGAGTTTGGTTTTGAGAAAGCGAATGCCATCCATAAAAATGTTCACTAGGAGTTTTGGGGTTTTTTTTAACTAATCAAAATCTACTACAGAAAATCAGGTTCCACATTTCTTTAGAACAAACAGGTATAAATCCAGCTGTAAAGGGTGGTTTGTTCCAAACGTTGTTCTCCATGGGGCAAGATTGCTATAGCCCATAACTAAATAGCCAGGGTCTGCTGTAAATTCCCTTGCCACACAGATATATGGCAGCTGGTAAAATGCAGCACAGGGTGAATATTCCTGAAAAATTTAGTCTTGGAGAGGCGAGTCTTAAAGGGGGATTTTCTCCATGTCAACTGCTTTCCCAGCTCAGTGTATTTGCTGCCTTTCTGTGTTGTAAGCATAGGGTTGTTCTGGTCATACAGTGGGGAGAAGGGTTTGAGACCTGTACTGCTCTCATTTTATTGCTAAGGTAGTAAAAATTTAAGTAAAGCTCGTTCTTCTATAACTTGGGATTATCGTACTCCTTACAGACCTTAATCTAGTGGTAAAGTGGAACAAATTAATTATACCCTTAAGCAGCAACTGGGAAAGATTTGTCAAGAAACATCCATGACATGGGTACAGGCTTTTCCCATAGCATTGCTGCGAATCAGAATTCAGCCTCATGGAAAGGGTAACTTGAGCCCCTATGAAATATTATACGAGTGACAATATTAAATTCCACATGTGCTATGTATGTACCACCCATATTATGGGAGAAATATATTTTAAAATGTATTTAATGAAACTAGGAGATACTTTGCAGGAACTTCAGAAATATGTCACAACAAGCAGATCATTGGAACTTGACACACCAGATCATCCTTATTAGCCTGGTGATTGGGTGCACATCAAATGGTGGGACAAGTACCTTCTGAAAAGTGGAAAGGACTCTTCCAAGTACTAACTACATACACTGTACTCAAGGTGTGGGGTAAAGGTCCTTGGATTAATTTTCTAGAGTGAAGAAGGCACCTGCTCTGTGGACTGTAGATCAAAAAGCTCCACAAACTTTGAAATTTTCCAGGAAACAAGAAACGTAAATGTACCAGTACTTAATTGCTATCTTAGTAGTTGAATCAGTAATAGCAATTGTCTGTGTAGTATTTTGTTGTAGCTCCAAAAATAAGTGCTTTGTACCATTTTTATTGTGATTCAATTTAACCAGTAATTAGGAAGCCTGTTTTAAACTTGTTTACTTTGTCTTTAGAAATAGCATAATTTATGTTTCCCCAATGGTGATTGTAATCAAAACATATGGGAACTTAAAGCTTGAGAAGTGAGTAACTGCCCTTCTTTTTTTTGGCAACAGAAAATTCAGTTGGAAAAATGTACAGCTCTTGCTTGGTAGGGGTTCCCACCCCTATATAGCTGCTCCAGAATTATTAATTGTTTAAATATTGCAATCCAAATTTTTCATTTTCTTATGTACAAATATAGAGCCTAGGGAAAGTAGTAAAATACAAAGACAAAGGAATGCTAAAAATATGAGTTAGAGGTTGCTTCCCTGCACAAAAAAACATAAAGTTTGAAAATTGTTCCAAGAATTGTATGGATTTCTTGCAGTTTACACAGCCCCTGGAATGTAACCAAACTGAAGCGATTAGTTAGGCATGGGCACATACTAAGCTTCCATTAGGCTGGTTTCTTTTATGCAGGGGAGTAGCTCCTATGTTGTTTAATACGAGTGATTTTAGACATGAAGTAGCCACTAGAGAAATTCACCAAATTCCAGAAAATTGTGAATTCCACTATATAGCGGAAGCTAGATGGCAGTGGCAGCCTTCCTAACCCCAGGGGTAGGAGTGGCAATGAGTTATAGAGCAACTAACTTGTGCTCTGAAGACATCAATTATACCTCTCAAGCTTTAACAGCCTCAGAACAGAAATTACTCAGGCAAGAGAAGCGACCTTAGAAAATTGACCTGCTATTGATTACTTACTTCTCAGCCATAATCACAAGTGTGCAGAATTTAAGGGGATGTGTTCTTTCAACCTCAGTGGTAATTCACAACTATTGGAAAACAAGATACAACACTTGAAAGAATTAGCCTCAAAATTTGGAGAATGAGAAGGAATAGATTTTTCTTGGTTAACTTCATAGCTTCCTAATTTGAATTGGTTAAAGCAACTTTTTGTTATTATAATTTTAATAGTAGCTGTTATCATAATCACTTGTGTCTTAATACAATGCTTGCCTTTGTGCAAAACATCAAAATCATAAGTTCATGCAGTGAAGACAACGAACTTTCAAGAAAAGGGGGGATTTGATACCACATAGATGATACTGCATAGGTGGTGAGTGCTTGCAACGTGCAGAGATAAGATGTTGAAATAACGCAGAGCTAAGGAGTAGAAATAACTGTGCTTAACTCAGTGCTGTATGAGCTTGCTTCTTGGCAGGGTGTCATAACCTTACATATATCTACTAGTTGATCAAGAAACAATAGTGGTCCCATGACTAAAATTAATTGAACCAAGGATGCACATCCTACTAGATCAGTGGACTATGTATTTGGTTGGAAGCCAATGGCTTAAAGCAGTTCTGAAATGAACCCATGTCATATAAGGGAAATTCAAGGGAGGGCACGCTCCACTAACAACCACCCAAGACCACTGACCCAGACAACAGAGCATGCACTGCAGGGAGGAGACTATGTTGATTATTTCTTGGAATTAATTGTAATACGTACAATTATTCTTGGAAATGTAATACATATGTATGAGTTAGTAAAAGTGTTGTGTCTCTGTTGCATCAGCATGCACACTTGATGGAACAATCCTCTGTGCATCCAGCAGTGCAATAAAGAAATGCCTGCCTTCTAAAACTTCAGTGCAAGTCTTAAAAGGTTCTTTCAGCGACCAAACTTTATGGTAACAGTTCCAGTATTTAAATACCATTTAAGTGAAGAAGTTTCTTCTAATATATAACCTGATACAATCTAAACCTCAAGTCCCTGGCACAACTTGGGACCATCTCCTCTTGTCCTGAAGGAATTCATCCCATGCAGTGACCACATTTGACATTCCTTGGATTAAACAGCAGGTAATGGAAGAACTAAACAAAGTCATCAGCTATCCATTAGTATCTGTTTTCTCCTCGTTGGGGCTTGGGTGTTGTACACCACCAGGGTTTACTGCAGAGCAGCCATAATCCTGTTATCAGCATGCTACTATTATTAGGAAATTGTTGAGCAAATCTTTTTTGTCATATTTGCTACATCTTATGGCAGGGACTACAACCAGATCATATTCTTCTCTGTTACCATTCATTGAACTCCCTTAGAACTGAGAATATATCCTACATCTGAGAATATAGTATCTCCATTAGATTGCTGATTTTTCAGCATTGTATCTCCAGATTTGGGATTTGGGGTTGGGACTAGGGGATCTTTAAAGGTCCCTTCCAACACAAATTATTCTGTGATTCTATTATTAAATTGAAGACTGCTATGTTTCTCTAAGGGTTTGATTAGAGTTTCTTTCTAATCCAGCCCATCAACAGTATCTCAGTCTTATGGGAAATCCTGTTTACTTCTTACTAGGAAAGTTTTTTATACCCGTGACAATTTTTTCTCATCTTCGTTTGCCTTTCTGATAGCACCTGTTATTTGCTTGAGAAGGGGAAAAAAAACCAAACCTCTGACAGAATATTTTCTTTATACTGTTTCTTTAAGGATGAAGTAACTCTCAGGACCTTGTGCTTGACTGTATTCCAAGTAAGTCACAAAATCAGTTTGCCTGTGATTTCTTCCAAACCTGTACGAAACCACTGCAGGAGCTTGCTGTCATATACAGAGTATTAGCTGTGCTTTATCTTTTTATACCAACAGGACAAAATCCTTTAAAGGCATTGCTTATCTTTCAGTGTCAGATGGTGAGAAATCCCAAGATTTACATATTTCGTTAAAGAGAATTTCCTCCTGATGTAAATGACTTGTGCAAACATGTTAAGAGGTCATTCAAAGATAATTCTTTGCACAGTCAAGACCCATTCAGCAAGAGCTCAGGCAAAAATGGTATTTTTTCTCATGGAATATGCCTACTACAGGCTTACCCTTTGCTCTGGTGTCTGTCTCACACTGCCTGGATGTTGTTTTATTCTCAGTGTTAAACCATTCTGTATGTGTATGTAACACTAGGAAAAAATCCCACCAGTAGAGTTAAAAGGCCACACAGAGGTTTTGTGGGATGCTCAGGAAGGTTCTGTCATTTCTTCAGACCTTTTCCAGCATCAACTTAAAACTGGGTGGCTGTACACTAGCTGTGCTAAGGTACTTTCCACAGCCATGTCTGCTCATGACCTGCCTAAGGACAAGTAGTATTTTCTTATCTGGTTATAGTGAAATTCCTTGGGGGCTTAACAATGCAGACTACTTAAGGCTCAGTTCCCAGGAAATTTAAATTCACTGATTTTAGCCTACTTGGGGAATCCCTTCATTCTTACTTCACTTGTTAGTATCCTTTCTTGATGCTGCCTCATTCAGAGCAGTAAGAAACATTATCAGGCTCCTGTTGCCAATCTGGAGATTAAGGTTATTCTTAATCAGGAATGAGTTTGCTGGTCTTTCTTGAATCTTATACCGTGACAGCTCCAGTGTCTTTTAAATAACTCAATTTCAGATATTCCAAATCATTCTACTTGTGAAGTAAAAAGGCTTTCAACATGACTGTCTGTTTTCACAGACAAGTTATGGATGTGCATGTGTATGTATATGTATATATAGAGATATATAGAGATATAGAGATAGGTAGGTAGGTAGATTGATTGATTGATTTATATATTTGTATTTATATGGGTATCCAAATACTAATAGCATGTGTTCATTTTAGAGGACGAAATCTTCTAGGCTTTGATGTTTTTATTACACGTATATTCTTCTAGTACGACAAAATTCTTAACTGTTATAGTAATATAAACCCAGCGATAAATATATCAAGTCAAACTGAATATTTTTTTTTTTCATGAACATAAATAATATTTCTGACATGTGATTATACTTGCCTGGAGTGGGGGGATGTTTGCAGGACACTTCCTTAGAGAGCAGCTGAGAATAAGCCAGTTTAACAAATCAGGTGTGAGGCAGAAAAACTTTTATGAGAGACAGACTGGGAGAATCAAGCAGATCTCATCATCTGTTTCACGTGTCACTTGCCACTTGCTGTTTTAATTCGTTATTACTTAAAAGTTGGTTTTATTCATGGGATTGTTTTTATCCTATTTTGTTATTTTCTCACTTAACATTTCACTTAGAAGAAGCTGTGAAAATTATATGTATTTCTGTAATAGCATACACACATGACACATTACTAATTTGATGGAAGAAATTTTAGGCAAATGCATTTATGAAAGAGCTTATGTATCCCTAATCTAGTATTCTTTTAAGTGTATAATAGAGAGATTTACAACAGTCTAAAACATAGTCTTGAAAATGCTACACTATTGTAATTCAGTAAGTTATAGTATCAATAGTACTGTTACTATTTATATGTTAATGGTGACATAATGATGTCATGAAGAAATACTTATTTTTATTTAATTCAGTTCCATTATATGACAAAATGATAACAGGTACACAATAATAGAATACATTGAATTTTTATATTACCTTTATTTTTTATAATTACATCAATCTCTGAACACAGACATGCTATCAGAAATATGAATGCCTATAATTAGAGTATATATTTTACATATATGTAAGCTAGTGGAGACATACGGATAAGTGGTGAATCTTTTCATTATGATTGTATAAAGCAAGCAGTTTCAGAAAGATCATATTAATTTAGGATACCTCTTAGAGCTCAGATAATGGCTCATAAAAGTGGTTGTAGGCTGTTCACACCATCAGCTGTGCAGAATATTAACTGGGGGAGCACTGCAGCCAAAAAGCATGTAAGTCAAATGTGACTCTAATGATATAATCAAGCTTCTATGTCAAAAGTTAATGAGGTTTGTAGTAAACTGCAGTTTAGACTGCTAAGAAAAAATATGAGGACATTAGGAATTTTCTCTAATTTGTTAGTACTTTCGAAAATATCGACTGCATTAAAGGAACACACAAAAATACTAGAAAAGCATGGAGGTGAGCAATTTGTGTGTTTGCTATTAAAATAATAGAGACTTTTTTTTGTTGTTGTGTTTAACAATGACATTCAAAAAGCATCTTTACAGTTAGGCAAATCTGGGAACACACCTTTATAACAATAGATTTTACATGAGGTTCTGAGATGTAAGGTTGTATTTGCATCTTTGTCCACAGCTGTATTCAGCAGTATGTGTCACAACATGCTTCCAACTGCAGCTAAGTGCTACCACACGTTAAATGACTAAGATCTCTTCCAAATATGCTGTGTCACTCTACACATTCGAGAGCAATCGGGAAAATATTTTGGATTGTGTCTGGACTAAAGAGGAAAAAAACAGGAATTGTAATTTTACTTCCCCAATTGTCAAGGTTGTTCAAAATGTGTTAAGTGCAAAAGGAAAATGGAGGACAGAGGAGGAAAATCTGTCACCAGGGCTCCCACCTCATTCATCAGTGGGCCAATATTGCCTCTAGTGTTAGTTTTCTTAGCTACGTATTTGAAAAAGCCCTTTCTATTGTCCTTAACCTGACTTACAAGGTTAAGTTCCAAGGAGGCCTTAGCTTTCCTAATTGCCCCCCCTACATCCTCTGACAACAGTCCTATATTCCTCCCAAGTGACCAGCCCCTCCTTCCATGATCTGTAGATTTTCCTTTTCCACTTAAGTTTGCCCAGCAGTTCCTTTTTTAACCATGCAGGTCTCCTAGCTCCCTTACTAGATTTCCTAACCATTGGGATGCTCTGATCCTGTGCTTGCAAGAAGTGGTCCTTGAATGTTGACCAGCTATCTTGAGCCCCTTTACCTTCTAGAACCCTGTCCCATTGGATTTCCCTTAACAGTTGATTAAGGAGGCCAAAGTTTGCCCTGTGGAAGTCCAGGGTTCTGACCCTACTGGGTATTTTGTTCCTTCCACACAGGATCCTGAACTCCACCATCTCGTGATCACTGCAGCCAAGGCTGCCATTGACCACCACTGCTTCAACAAGGCCATCCTTGTTGGTGAGTTCAAGATCCAGCAGTGCTCCTCTTCTAGTCGGCTAGACCATTTGCATTAAGAAGTTATCATCAATGCACTGGAGGAACCTCCTAGACTGTGAAAGGCTGGCTGTGTGAGTCTTCCAGCAGATATAGGGGTAGTTAAAATCTCCCATGAGGACTAGGGACTGTAGTTATGAGGCTGCTTTCAGCTGCCTGTAGAAACCCTCATCAACTTCCTCACCTTGATCAGGAGGTCTGTAGTAGACCCTCACCACTGTATCACCCATGCCAGCCTGCCCCTTAATTCTTACCCACAGACTTTCAACTTGTTTTTAACAAGAATATTCTTTGAAATAAACATGAAGGGTCTTTTTAAGATTTTAATTTTTGTAAATAACTTCAAAAATATTAATTATATGCATACACAAAGGGTTATAGTTTGCTCTTACATTCTAAGAGTTCCTACTTCCTAACCTCAAGCAAGCAAAGCAACAGCAGATATACCTGCTTCGAGCAGACGTAACTATTTCATGATTAATGCCCAAATTATCAATCCTAAAATCTGTCATTGGGACTTTTGAGAACTGTGATCCCAGAAGACCTGTCAAACCCAACATCGTCACTTCGCAGAATCCGGATAATTGAAAACTTAACACATTTCATACAAAAATCCTAATAAATAAGCACCACATATTTAGCACCACATTAAAGGGAGTTGAATGGTGAGGGTTGAACATGCTCCACATCTGCCTGTCAGTGCACCCACAGAATCACAGAATCCTGGGGGTCGGAAGGGACCTGGAAAGATCACCCAGTCCAACCCCCCCGCCAGAGCAGGGTCACCCAGAGCACATCACACAGGAACGTGTCCAGGCGGGTTTTGAATGTCTCCAGTGAAGGAGACTCCACAGCCTCTCTGGGCAGCCTGTT
>NW_009952796.1:5413334-5418889 GCF_000747805.2 Chaetura pelagica
ACTGCAGCCCTGGAGGAGCAGGCTGGAGCAGATGAGGCCCTGCAGCCCTGGAGGAGCAGGCAGGAGCAGAGACTGCAGCCCTGGAGGAGCAGGCTGGAGCAGATGAGGCCCTGCAGCCCTGGAGGAGCAGGCTGGAGCAGATATGGCCCTGCAGCCCTGGAGGTCCCCACGCCGGAGCAGGTCGCAGAGCCAGCAGGAAGCAGTGACTCCGTGGGAAGCCCGGGCCAGGGCAGCCTGTTCCTGAGGGATTGCAGCCTGCAGAAGGGGCCTGCGCTGGAGCAGTTAGTGAGGAGCCGCAGCAAGGGTTTCTCTGCAGCCAGGTGACCACACACTGCTGGTAAGAAAAACAAACGTCTTCTGAACTATCTTGAAAGTAAAATGTATGATCTCTATGAAAAGTTTCTCATTCATAATCCTCTCTTGTTATGATGAAGGTATATGAAAGTAACTGCCTCTTTGCAGGCTGCCTACTGAGTGCATCTTAAAATAATTGAGCTAATGTAAAAGTCTTCAGCTGCTTCATCCTAACAAGCTGAAATTTCTACTCTAAAATAAATTATTTTAATGCTAAATAATGTTATAAATTAAGTTTTTCATTCCGTGTTCCTACATTTCAAGCAGGGTGTGTCCTGAAAAGCTCTTGCTTTTCTAGGTACTAAGCACTTTTTAGGAAAACAGGCTGGGGATCAGAGGCTTGGCTTCTCTTCTTTTTGCACAGTAGCAGGTCAACAGCTCCCCTCTTCAGAACAGTTTTCTTTTTAAATATAGCAAATTGTTTCAGAGGTTTCTCAGTCCTAATGTTCTCAAGGGATGAGAGGATGATGAATTAATGTCCTTCACTAGGAGTTTTTTTTTAGAAGATTTAAGTTGCAGTCTTTTTAATTTTTCTGAGGACGAAGAGCTGCATGATACTGCTGTGAAGTTTAGAGCTGTTGCTGAAAAGGTTAATTAAAAGCCGATAAACTATTAGCTTTTCTGCAGGTTGTTTGTTCAGTATTAATTGTTTAAAGTGTTGAAACTTTTATTTAGGCATTTAGTAATTTCTCAGAACAAAATTGGTCTGTGAAGTCAGTTTTCTCTGTCTCATTTATTGAAGTGCAAGCTTAATTCTGATGTGGCCAAAAAAAGTACCTAAGCTTAGGCCACTTGATATTTAGTATTTTATATGAATTTGATATTATAGACGTGTTGGGCTTTTTTCTTCTTGGGGAAAAACAAAATAGTGGTCTGCTAATAAACTTCACCTATAACTAAGGTGAATTCCTAATCTTTTTAGAAATATGGAAAAACAGTTCATTAAGACTGATGCCCACATGGGAGGCTGCAGGTTAAAATAGTGCTAGAAGAGGAAATGTTCCTTAGCATTTCATACATCTAGTTTTTCTTTTACATAAGGTAAATAATGTTTGAAGCATGGGTAAGAGTGTAGGATTTTTAAATTATCACCTAATTTTGTAAATTGTTAATAAATGAACATTATTAAGGTGGTAAATTTACCATACTCTCAAAAGCAACTGAAAAGCTGTTTTGAACCCAAAAGTTATTTTATGTGACTGCTGTGCGAACTGGCTTGAAAAAGCTACTGCATGTTGCAGAAACGTGCCTTAGCTGTGACTGAGTTTTAATCAACTTGAGGAACTATAACTGAAGTACATCTTTTCTGTTTCTTTATTTTTTTCTTCAGTTACACTTTCTCACTCATGATTAGTACAAAATTCAGACCTAGAATCACATGGAATTTTACAACTACACTGAAAAAACTTGTTTAAATGGTAAATTTTATTCTTCTTGCCCTGATTACATGAGTACAAATCATAAATAACTTAGTGGAAATAAATGTGGCTCTAGTGGTGTAATCTCAGTAGAACTTGGAAAATATATCAGCAGACAGAATACAAGCTTGGCATAAACATGTTTGTCATTTTTTTAAAAATCAGGATAGAGAAGCTTCTTACTGGAAAAAAAAATTTACTTTAAAAGTATACTTACTGCACTTCCAAAACCAACAGTGAGAATGCTTTTATTTTTCAACATGGATGTGTATTTTAAACAAAGCTAAATCAGACTTTTTACACTATTGTAATTTTACATTGGTTTTATAACTTTGTAACAGAGACAGAATTCAGCAATCTTAACCTTCTTGTCAGTCATCATACACTATTCCTTTAGTATAAAATGTAAACTGTTTGTGTAAATACTAGTGGTCTTTCCTAATTGGTCGGGGGTTTTTTGGTGGTTTGTTGGGGGTTTTTTTGTCCTGCTCTGGCAAGGGTGTTGGGACTCTGTGATCTTCAGAGGTCCCTTCCAACCCCTAATATTCTGTGATTCTGTTAATATATATGCATGAAAGCTTTATAAATGCAGATAGGTTGCAGGTGCATTTATAGTAATTCAATTTAGATGTATTATTAGTAGCATTGCTAAACTAAGTTACTCAGATTTCTTGGATTTTATAGTGGCCATCCAGTACCTGAGGGGGCCTGCAGGAAATCTGGGGAGGGGCTTTTAACCAGAGAGTATAGTAATAGGACAAGGCATAATGGTTTTAAACTGGAAGGGAGATTTAGGTTAGATATTAGGAAGAAATTCTTCATCATGATAGTAGTAAGGTGCTAGAATAGGTTGCCCAGGGAGGTTGTGAATGCCCCCTTCCTGGAGGTATTTAAGGCCAGGTTGGATGAGGCTTTGTGAAGGTTGATCTAGTGGTAGGCTTCCCTGCTCATAGCAGGGAGGTGATGATCTTTAAGGTCCCTTCCAACCTTAACCATTCTGTGACTAAAGATATGAGAAAGTAAACCTCTGCACAAGTGGCAAACCAGCATCATTTACTAATTACATGCGTTGTGTGGAGCGGTATGTGGTACCACAGTAGGCAGGCCTGAACTTTAACAGAGGAAATTCCTGCTCATGAAATGCACCTGCACACAAATACCAATGTTAGGTACCAGGGAGGAGCAATCTATACAGTTTACTGCAGGTAACTATACAGTATAAATACCTCCCATAGTCACAAGTTGAATGTCTGTTTCTTTCCTAAAATACCAAATAACTAATCTTTTTATTTATTCATTGCTTCAGCTTTATATTCAGGATTATCCCCTAGTGATACCAAAACCAGCCCTAGGGCATTTAGTAGGTAGAAGTAGTTAAGCTTGTGTAAAGTGTAAATTATATCTCCTTATAATTGGAGGACAGAGGCACACACAATTATTTAAAATTTTGACTTAGTGCAGGAGTAGATCAGTGTCTTCAGTTACCTCTGCAGGCCACGTTGCATGTGTGCAGCTGAAAGTGCCATCCTGAGCTGATGGAGGGGAAGTTTTGCCAGTTTTCCACTGTCACACAATCTCAGCTTCTATCCCATCAATAGATGTTATTTAGTATTAAAGCTGGTCAAAACAGCGAGATGAACCTGGGCTATTGTTTCTAATAGCAAACTTAAAGATAGACAACTCTGAAATGCACATTGCAATTAATTTTCTTTTTAGAGATTGTTTTCATAATGGCCTAACCAAACACAGAAGCAACACTTTTAGGTGTAGAAATGCAGGATTTGTCCATGGTCTTCAAATTGAACAAAAATTAGTGGTAGTTCAAAACATGTTGTTGCTTTTATTCCATATCTTTCTGTATCTTTAATATAATCTTGTATTATTTCACCTCAACATCTAATTCTTGTACGTAACTCTGTGGCTTGCTCTTAAAAATTAAAAGCCTTCCCCTACCTCCTTTATTTTGATGGGAATTGAGACATTTTAGTCTGGCAAAGTTCCATTCCCTGAAGGCTGTGATAAGCAGATATAAACACATATGAAATTGCCATATGATTTCAATGTCTGTCTTTTGTCTACAGTATCAGTTTGCTTTTAAGAGGAGTCCTGACAAGATTATAAAATCACAAGTAGAAAAGAGCATGAAATTGCTCATTTGATTCTTTAAATCATTCTTTTATTTGAAAAGCTTTGCATGAGCATCATGTCTTATCAGTAGAAATGCTTTTTTATTAATAGTTACAGCACAGGTTTTTTTAAAGCTGTGTTGCCAAAAGCAAACTTTTAATTTTAACGTGGTTTCAAATACAACTTTTTTCTTTTTTTTTCTTTCTCTGCTCATTAATTTCCATTTACATAACAAAGGATCTACCAAATATTACAGGACTTCACCTGATTTTAAGCCTTAGATGGATTCTGTTTCTGGTTAGTTGATATGAAAGTTTCTGCAGTTTGAAATACAGGAGCAAGAAGATCCTTAGGCAGGCTGACAAAAACTTAGCAATATACAGCTCCAACAGGGAATACGAGCACTGTAAGGAAAAGTCCCAAGAAGCTTATACTGGGAAGCATGGACAAGCTCCTGTGTGCACATCTGAAGTCTTTGGGATCTCAAGGCAGACCGGTCATATTAATAGTTGGTTGCATAGAGCAAACGAGGTATTGCGTATCTGTTAAGTGAAATGTCAGAGTATGTTTCCAGTGGTGAATATGTTTCTCAGCGTTGTAATCTCTGTAAATTTGTCTTGCATATCTGCAAAGACATTTCCCACAGCTGCTGCATGAACTGAAATTCTCATAGCATCTACATCTTCAACAAGAAGTATTTTACAAGAGAAACATTATTGGTTCAAAATTTCCGTTTTCAGGTCATCTCCATTTACATTTAACACAGGTCCCAGGATGAGCTTGCGATCTAATGGATGTTCTTTGAGGCATTTAACTGCTGGGTGTTCAGCTCTCCTGTCTTTGGCCAAGGCCAAAGGGGAACTGAAGAATACAGAATCCTCTATGCAGGTGATAAGCTGGGAAGCAAATGGTTGCACTGAAAAAATACAATCATCTTCTGACAGTAAGGCATGCTATTCATGAACATTCACGAACTAGTAAATCACCTGCTTCACCAAGCATACCTAATTTGATGTGCAACACTGCAGATCACCTGCCTGTGACCACAACTGAATTGTGTAATTTCCTGTCCCTGTGCAGATGGCAGAACAGACTCCTCAAAGTGCAAACAGAAAATTACTTGAACATTAGGCTACAGTGGCATTGGATAGTCTTCTGAGGAGAAAAGCAGATGGTGTGTTGGCATGATGTGAATGACAACCACACACACAAACCCAAACGTGGAGTACCAACCTAGTTTGACAGCTTGTCTTTTCTTCAAAAGGTTTACCCACCTCATGTGATGGGGCATAAAATACTTTTTCTCCAGAACTTGTTAATGCTTATATGTACAGAAAGGTAGAACTGATGCTTTAAAAAAACTTACAAAAAAAACAAAGCTCAGATTTTCTGAAACAGTGAAAACATAAATCCACTATTCTTTCTTATTTTAGGGAACGTCCCCACCAGAAAACAGTGTTGGGAGTTTTCAGTTTATATACAGACAGCGCAAGCCATTCTCCATCCACACACTGGAGAGGTTTTACACCCACTCCCCAAAACAACTTTCACACACAAGAGGTAAGGACTATACTTCTGATAAGGTTTTGATGAGCTGTTCTAAATGTAATGTAAGCCATCATTTTATTACCTGTTGTAAGTAAATTTCTGTAGGGA
>NW_009952796.1:5419672-5426016 GCF_000747805.2 Chaetura pelagica
GTAGGGAAAATGAGCATTAGTGTTCCTTTAGTCGTGGATCATATTTCCACTAGAGTCTTGTTCATATAAGGTCAAATCAGCACAAAATTTATTTTCTGTGAAGTACTCCTTAAGCTATAGCCCATGATAAACAAGTCTGCTGTTGTTTTTTGACTTCTAATAGAAGCTGTGGGGTGAAATACAGTATAATACAGGGAAGACAAGTGTTAAGTTTGGTGTTTCTACAGTTAAAATGAATTTTATTTTTGGATTAACAGAATGGAAGAACAAAAAGAGGACATGCATTTGCCTTGCCCACTGCACTGGACTACACAGACCAAGGATAGCGTCACCTTCAGGGTTACCAATTCACTTTGTAACAGGAACCTACTGTGCAAGCAACGACTAAGAGTCAAAAAAAGCACGTGCCCTGCTGAGCCAGCCCCATGACTGACACTGCTCAGACATGAATAACGAGTACTTCATTTCTCTAAACCATAATCTTTTCCAGTAAATTTGGTAACTTTTTCCTAACTTAGTAACAACTATAGTTAGTATCCACTGAGATTTTGATCCTCATTTTCCTTTCCCTGCCATGCCACCTGCTTCTTAGCACTTGGGTTTTCTTCAGTCCAGCTGACACAGAGCTGATGCAAAGAACAAATGTGTTTGCAGGCTTATGGTAGATCTGTAAACTTCAGCTTAAACAGAAGCATAAAAGGGAGAACTAGAGACCTCCCTTCTTTAAAATTCCCAGACAGGCTAAGAGAAGCACCATACATGAGCTTGTAACACTCAGCCCACAACCACAGATAAAAACAACTTCTAATTGGTAAGAGAAATTGATGTAATTTTCTTCAGACACCACCATGAATTGGGAGAAAAAAAAAAATGGCACTACTTTTTTTTTAAGCAAAAGCTTTATTTTAGTTTATAGGCTTGTTTTGTATTAAAAACAATTACTTCAAAATCAAATTCACATAAAACTTAGCATGTAAATAAACGAAAATTAGCATTGGTCAGGATCTGTTTCTGAAAGACTGGGCCTCTGAATTGCATTTTAACAACCTTCTCTGGCAACAGATAAAACTGGGATGGCAGTAGCATCTCCTAGTTTATAGGCGAGGGAGTTAAACTGTCCCCCTACCCTTCAGTACATTTTAAGACACCAGCTGCAAACTGGTGCTGTTATGATTGCTCTGTTTCCCAAGAATCCATTCAGCAACCACTGAAAAAATATCCCAGTTTAATCTGCTACTTCTCAGGAGTAAATGCCCTTCAGTGTTGCTGTTGTCAGGCACTGCTGTTGTCTTCAAGGAATCGAAGTACTTGTCTTAAAACATTTTCCTTACAACACCAACATACAGAGTTTCTGAGGAGACACTCACAAGCTACATTATATATATACACTTCAGATGTACAATTATCTGTAAAAATGTCTGTGTACAAAATAGAAGGTTGTTTTATTAAAAAAAAAACAACAACCCTGCATGCTAGATTTAACTTACATCAGCATTTTAAAAGAACAGAAAATCGATGAATAATAGCAACATTTTGATTCATTAGGAACCTTCCTGAAACCAAGTGTGGAGGCATCTGCACTATATTTAATACTCTAATAAGCATTTTTGGACAATTTGTGCTATAAACCCCATGTATTAGGTATCTGAAAAGCTATCAGTTATGACAACATAACAAAAAGCTGGTTAATGCAAGATTATTTCGGTAAAATAGAAAATTGTTCTACTTACGAAGTAAATGCTGCAAGGGCATTTGATTTACAGACAGTTAGACAACACAACTAGTGACTAGAACACATACCTTAGTTAAAAAGTAAAATATATACAAAAATATATTAGAAAGTGGTAGTTGAACCACGAGCTCATGTAAAAAATGTTGTTTTAAATAGCAATAGCAAAAAAATAGCTATTTTCTCTATCTGCAACAGTATAAAAGGCAAAACCTGCATATGAGGTAGCAATGCCAAATTTAAAAAAACCAACAACTTTGGATTGAGGAGCATTTCCTACATTTTCATAGCATATCTGTCAATACTAATATTTAAATGAACACTTCAATTGTATCAAGAATTAATACATTAATTTACAAAAACCTTTATTCGATTAACTTTTTTGTTTGTTTTTTTTTTAATTCCTGGAAATTGATTTACTTATGGTTTTCTCCTGTTTCTAAAAAAGCTATTGCATTTTTAAATCCAAACACTGTACAGCAAAAACATGGAGGCTTTATTTTACACACTCAGTAAATGCTATGGTACATTAAGACACAATTTACAAAGACCAGAATAAGCCAACTGTGGTAGTTTTCTGTCAAATATGCATACACTGCACCAGTTGCTATCCTGTGTTGAATGCCAGATGGAGGACTGAGGTTCACTACTCACTTCCACAGCCCTGCCCACAGCTGAAACAAGTGTTTGTATCATTGGCGTTCAGCAGTCCGAGCCAGAAGTGTGGCTTCTCTCTAAGAGTCAGGGGTGCTGCCAGGCAGCAGCCAGGAGTACCCCTTGGCCCATGCTGAAAATGCCCCAAGGATGTGGAGATGGGATGGGAGGGGACATTCTCCTTTGTTTCTCCTCTTGATCCCATCCCTTCATCCCTCCTGGAGGATAGGCTGCCTGCCTGAGCCTCCCTAATAAGAAAGTCCCATTAATGAAAAGTCAGAAGGCGGATCTGCAGCTGCAGGGCAGCAATGCCAGCAGCACAGATACTTCATATGGGCAAAATCCTCTGCTTCCAGCTCCACTGACTAAGACGACCCTGCTGCTCCTCCAATTCAGGCAACTAGCATCCGAGATTAGATGGTATAGGTAACACTAAAATATTAACTGGATAGCATTTCTGCATTTATTGTATTAAGAAAATATACTTTACATCACAGTGCTTAATTAAATGCAATAAAAAATGTAAACTCAGGTTTCTAAATAAAATTTTACTTGAAAAAATTAGGGCTCTAAGACCTTTTAAAATTCACAATTTTTTAAAAATTGAAGTCACAGTCAGTTCACATAACTCACATATTTAAGATTACTTGTAAATGATGCACTCCACTGTGGTCACTTTTTTGTTGTTTTTTAAAAAGCCTAAATAACAAATAGACCAAGTGCAAAGATAAGAGGTATATTTTTATTTGCAAAGAAACTAACTTGAGAATTAATTTGCAAATCAGGCATCTGGAGTGCTCTAGTAGATGTAAGGAAATATGCGGTATGGTACACGCTGACAATACCTTTCCCATGCCAAACCATATTTTTGCTTACAGTGATGTTCATCACGAGCTTCTCTATGAACAAGCAAGCAGATGAAATACATAATGTAGAAATATGGTAAAATATGATTAAAACCTGTAAAAAGTAAAGTAAGAAAGTCACTTAAGGTACATCAAAAATCCAGCAATCTTGGCTATGTAGTTGTACTAAGCTGGTGACATAAATTAGTTAGGGACCGAGATAACTTACACTCGCAATGAGCTGGACTTTAAAAGGTACGTTCCAACCCAAACTACTCTATGATTCTGTGATCCCCTGCCCCCCATCCTCAAGCCCCATGTGGTTACAGCAACACCTCCACTTCTGCCATTATGATCCAGATAGAGGATCCAAGTCTCTCATTTTTATGGGCAGAAGCCTCTTCCAGGATACTGTCTACAAGTGTATATGCTAATCTAGTATTGTCTACTTTGAGTGAAAGCCAAAATTATCCCCTGGAGGGATATCTGAATTCCAGCATCCTGTCTCAGCTGATGCTCCTCATCGGGGCATCATGCCCTTAGTGACGAAGTCCCACTCCACCAAAACCCCCTGTCTCCCATAGTCAGCAAAAGCCACTGTGCCACGGGGTGCAGAAGCAGCATCTGTCACACTTATTCCTGTGCTTTTATAGAAGAGAAACACCTTCTGGCAAGGTGGGAGGCCAAAGCCAGTTTTCAAGCTTGAATGAGAAGTGGCAAGACTTTTATGATGTTACTTTCTGAAACTCACTGCTCCTTTAAGCTCTTGCAAAGAATCAGGACTATAAAACCCTGCTGGACAAAAAGCTCCCTAATTTCCTCCAAGTGCTACAACTTCATGAAAACAAGGAAGTATTTAATTAACAAAACTGTGAACTTTGAAACAGATTTGCACTCCTTTGTGTTTGATGACTCATTTTTAAAAATATATTTTCCTTAAAGTCCGTTTAGAATCTCAAATAATGATCCCTTTGCATTTCAAACCCAGTCAGATGCCAATATACACAAGCATTTTTGATAAAAGTTACTTGTGTTTCAGGAACTTACCACAGGGTAGGGACCACGCTAGAGCCATGATGATATCACCAAGATAATTAGGATGACGAACAAAACCCCACCAACCCGTGACAAGAAGCCCTTTTCCAGTTGCAGTGGGTATAAATTTCAGATCTGTGAGTAGAGTATTGTAGTCAACACAACAATTAGAATGTGTATTTAACAAAGAGGCACTGTATAACAATTGGAACAAACAAACAAAAAAAGCACTTACAGGCCAATTTGGGATCTGCTGGATTCCTTCGGAAACTATTTTTCTGAGAATTTGCTCTACGGAATATGTAATAACCAATACCTGAAAAGAAATATTATTTATTTTGCATTTTCAGTTTTTTTCCAGCTTTCTTTCCTTCAACAAAAGCAGTCAATGCTCTGTGACACTCTCACTACATCAAAGGCTTTTCCTCTGAGATAGTAATGGATATTGTCCAGTTTGCAGAGCTCTAACAAGGTAGAAATGCTATTGGAAACCTATGTTCCATATACTTCTATGCATTACTAACTTTAAGATTTTGGAGAAGCTTTACTTTCACATTTACATTTATAGCTGAAATAGTAAATTTTGAGTTTGAAATTCATGTAAGGTGACATGCTGCAGCTTGTAAGATTATAGAGCAACCCAGTATTTTACTGCAGTACCTATACCATAAACTTACCAACTATTTACAAGTTCACAATATTTTTAAAAACCTGACAATGAGGTATTACTATTATCTTCACCCTCATAATTTTTACAAAGCAGCTTCAATTTGCTTTTTCTGAGGCTGTATTGAAATACTTGAAATAAAAATAAAAATTAAAACCAAAACCAATTACTTCCTATTTAGAAGAATCACTCCATCACTCAGACTAGCTTTAAAAGGTATCTGTTACAGTCTTTCAAGTGTTTTAAATTACTTCTGCAAATCCAAACAGCATCCATCTAAAGATGCCACTCAACAGAACAATTAGGTGTCCTGAGTCTCATTTACCCTTCATTTAATAAATGATAACTTATTATTGAACAGTGGTCAAACACATGCTTCCACGAGCAGTGGTAGTACAAGAAATATGACAACTTCATCTTGGCTGAAGCTTCACCTTGCAACTTAAAAAACACAAAATCAGTACTACACCCGTTACTAGCAGTAACAATAGCATTTATTGTAACTTACCATTCAGAACAGTAATTGCAGCAGCAACAGGCCAAGAAATTGCAACAGGATGACCAACTAAATAAAAGGCCTGCAGACTATAAACAAATGGAACCCACACCAAATCTCCGAATGCCAGCATGAATCCAAATCCATCATGGGTAATATCCATTGTAGTCAAAACAGCTTCCTAGAAACCAGAAGATAGGTAATAAAGCTTCATTCACTTAACATTGTAATTAGAAATTATAACAATTTAATGAGTGTTGTTTACCTCATTCCAAAGAGCATCCACTACATAAAGAAGCTGAAAGCTGTTCACAAGTATCATTGACAGTGATGGCATACTTTGATTGTGTATCTTCATCTCAGCCAAGAGCATTGCCAAGTTTATAACAACCTAGTTTAGAAAATATTTTATTACAAATTTTCCTTGTAAAAGAAAGGGGTCTTTCCAATTACACTACAGGACCTTTTAATACACACAGTTTTGACGTATGTTTAGGTTTAAAAAAAATAATAACCCACTTCACAAGCAACAATTTGCAACTAACTACATTTCTGAAGCTATGTAGCCTCAACAGTTGAATACTTTTAGAAGGGTTTTCATTTCCCACAAAGCAAAGAAGCTGGAGTGTAGAAATTATCCCAAAGGGATTAAAAAGATCTTTAAAAATCTCAACATGAAACTGTAAGTACTTTTTTTCCTGTTTATAAATATACATTATATCCTTAATAAAATTTTTAATATATATATATAACCCATTTATGTAATATTTAAGCAAAGAAAATAACATTACTGACTCACCCAGCCAATTAATCCTGGACGCAACTCACAGAAGTATTTGAGATCAAAACTGCCAATACGGGGGTTTAATTCATGTCCAGTAAAAAAATCATAAACAATATACCCTGCAGATAAGGCAT
>NW_009952796.1:5426285-5435908 GCF_000747805.2 Chaetura pelagica
GCAATACTCTTTCTTTTATAGGCCACTACACTCCTTCCTAAAGTTCCCTCATTATAAATTTTTTTTAAAAGCCTTATTTCTCCTTGACCTGATCTAGTGGGAGGTGTCCCTGCCCATGCAGGGGGGTTGGATATAGATGATCTTTATGGTCTCTTCCAACTCAAACCGTTCTGTGATTCTATGACTGAATCAAATTTTCTTTTTAAAACTGAGTTTAACTAGATATAAAAGTGTGCAGCAAAATGTAAATTTAGAAATACATAATTATTTCAAGTTTTGTAACTGTTCCTCAGACAAATGTTGAAATTGGAAAGGAAGGAACCGTCCTCGTTGCAAGGGGACTAGATCAGCCAAGATATTTTGTGTAAGCTATTTAAGATAATCCAACTAAAACTTTAAGCATTTTTCAGTATCTGAGTGTAAGCAAATATTTTAATTTAACTTGCAACATCAATTTTACATTGGTAGATAGTGAAAATCATGCTATTATAAAAGCCACCCCTAAATCTAGCTTTTAATTAATAAAGATGACACTGTAGCAAACAATTGGAAATAAATTAACCACATTTTTATAACTCACCAGAATTTCCACCTGGTGCTAGTTCTTCCTCAGGTGCTTTAAGGGACCGAATATACAGATAAATGCTCAAACCCAGAGAAAAAAGTGCAGCTGACACTGCAAACTGCATGAAGTGTTGATACACATAATGAAGTTCAAATTGAAAGTATAATAAAGTTCCAATAACTGCAGCAGTCAAAATAAAAGCATAAAACCCTAAAGGATGTAGAAGAAAAACGTATTAGCCAAAATATTCTAGAAGAACCTACCCAGTCTAAACTTTCTGCAGTTTTACTTCTTCCAAGATTTGTTCATATTTCTACACATCCCATGCTCCTAAGGGTCACACCTCAGAGGCATAGCATTATACTCAAGACATTATACCTTTGCCCTGAAATTTCCTATGCTCCTCATCAAAAGGACAAGAGGCTGGAACACTCTGAGCACTCCTAAATTTTTTACAACACAGGACTATATTTCAGATTCTTAGTGGAAAATGGACAGACACTGGATAATGGTAGCAGGTCACAAAATCTTGTATGTTGCATAGCTCAGAGAACCACATTTTCTTCAAGGATGTATCTTCATACATGCCTTGATACATATACCAGTAATTAAAGTATTAAAATACCTGTAAAGTCAAAAGTGGAACACAAAACTTTTGTACTTTCAGAGTATAAAATCACATACTTCGAATGATGTCCAAACATAAACAGGCTGTTCTATATAGCTCTCACTTAAGTACCTTCTATGAACACCTTCAAAAAAGTCACAAAGGTTGAGGTTAGACAGGACCTCCAGAGCTCATCTAGTCCAACCTCCTCTGTTCAAGCAGTGCCACCTAGAGCCAGTTGCTTATCACTATGTCCACATGGCTTCTGAACATCTCCACGGATGGAGACATCACAGGTTCTCTGCAACCTGTGACAGTGCTCAGTTAAAAAAAATAATAAAAAATAAATAAATAAAAAATCCTAATTTTCAGATGGAACCTCCTGTATTTCAACTTGTGCCCATTGCCTTATGTTCTGTCACTGGTCTCCCTCCCTTCCTCAAGGCTTTCAAGGTTGCTTTGAGAATTAGCCCTTGAAGCAGCAAAAGATGACTTCAATTTTTAAATATTTTTTTTAAACTACCCAAAACAAGTAGGTTAATTCCTCCCTTCGTCAGAATGTGGAAAATAATTACCGGACTATGCCCTTACTAAAGACAGAAGTCCAAACCCAAAAAAGGAATAAAGCAGCCTCAATATGAATCACTTTTACAGGATGCAGTTCACCCTCCTTCTATGATTTACAGCCCTATTCCATCTTAAAAATGTGACTTACAAAATGGTCCATCTTACTGGAGTAAAAAAATCCCACTCAGTTTTTTAATATAACATTTGGATTCCATTACCACCCAATAGTGTCCTTGAACTGACTAATCAATTAAATAGGTAATATGGAATACCTATCAAGCATAAAAATACAATTTTCCATTTAGGCCTGGAACTCTAAGCTTGGAGGATAAACTTGCCTTATTCATAGGCAGTGAAATGAGATTCGAGTAAGAACTCGGAAATGTTCTGTGCCAGGCAAGAATAAGAACATCTTAAATAATTATTACACTTCTCAGTTTGTAAATCAAGAGACATCCAAGATTATATAGACAAACGGGATAAGATCTCTTCAGATCACTCCTGAACATGTCCTCCAGAGCTACAGTCCCTGTTACATGAGCATCACTAACATTTCCAATAGGCAACTGCCCATTTACCAAGTATGCAAGAAATATGACAGGAGTCACCAATCACAAATGGATACAGACAAGGTCGTCTGTACAATGTACAATGTCTTGCTCCCAGGGCAGTTAGTTCTTATTCTTTACTAACATTCTTGTTCCAAGGAAAGGCTCATCACATTTTATGAAAGATTTACAACAGATACCTAGGTTTGACCACAGAATGTTATCTTTCATCACTCATCTTGTACTGAGTGCTGCAAATCACACTGTGGTACCACATTTCAAAATAAGTAACTGCAACACACTTACCATTTATCCGGTAATGCAGTTTTCTTCCATTTGAAAGCGGCATGCCTTCTACAACCTAGGTAAAATAAAATAGTGGTATTTCAACAAAGTACTTTCTGGGAGCACTGGCAAGGGAGGGCTAGAATGGTTTAAAACCTCCCCTAAGTGAAGATTACATTCCAAAACACTAAGTATCAATAAGAGACTGGATACCAAACAGTTTGTTAGTACTTGAAATTTTCTAGAATTCTATCAAACAAATATTATCTGTGCTTTGATTTTTAAATCCTTTATAAAGGCTTCAGCCTTTTCTACTGTAGGACTGTGAAATATGTGACCATTACATTCTTAGCAAACTGTGCTGTTTTAAGCTTAAAGAAATTAGCAGTAGCTATATTCCAACTTAATATGGAAAATTGATTAATTTGCTTTCAAATTCACTGCATTAATAGCATACCCTGCCTTCCAGCCTAACACACAAATTAATTATTTATAAAGACCCAATTACTACTGAACAGCTTACCTTTCCAATTGGCAGCAAGTAAAACAGAGCTTGAAGGAAAAACCAAAGAAGGAAAAGACCAAACACCCTAGGCTCCCAAAGACTTTCAAGTGCTGGGAATGGAGGGATGTTCAGAAGACTGGGATCCTCTTGTTTGCACATCAACAGCAAGTAGAATACAGTAGCAGGCAGGAAAAATATCATCATAAAGGTCCCTGTAAACAGACATCATACCATATTAGCAGATAAATACAGAATTATTTTTTAATTGTTTTGATCCCACTAGTAAAACCTGATTTAAATTTAGTAAGAAAGAAAAGGTTGTTGTTATCTATTCCACTGTCATATGACTCTGGATTCTGCAACCAGGGTCCAAAAATTGGAAAAACAGTTCTTGATAGAAAAAGTATGGTCAATAACTAAAAAAAAGCACTGATTTCAACTATCATGACAATTTGGACACATACCAATCCTTCCACCAAACTCTAGCTCCTTTGTTTTTGATGAGGGTTTCTCAACTGTTTTTACTGTCTCAAAAATCTTTTTCTCTGAATATATCTCTTCTTTTTTCTTTTCTTCTTTTCGCGGACGCAAGCCATACTGTTCAAGCACACGCTCTATTTCCAGATCTGGTTTCAACTTTTGCTGTTAGTGAATAAAAAATTTGAATTTACTACAAAAGTTCGCAGTGATTTTACCTTATTTTACTCCAATAATTTAAATGTAGGAGGACGTTACTCACTATAAAATACCAATATACATCGTGTTCTTTCTCCATACAGTACTTGAGTTCATGCATTTATATGAACAGCCTGCTACAACCAGTTTCACTGTGGTCACTTCAGAAATTATTACAGATCAGCAGCAGCTCCAGTACAGATCACCTGTTCCCACCCTCCTTTCTGCTGTAACTCTGGATTAGCTAACAATCTGGACTAAAAAAATTATTTGGAAGAAAAAAAATTAAAATTGCTTTCTATGGTCAAACATTCCCACTGTAAACGCATGGGAATAAACACAAGTAACCAGTGAGGATCTGCTGGAAAAGTAGACAAGAAAAATTAATGTTACTCTCCTGACATCATCATCTCCCTCTTAGTTAGCTGAACAGTTAACTCCTTTGGCCTCTAAGTTTTATGATACATTCTCTTTCTCCTTCATTATTATATTGCCTTTTTCTAGGGATTTCTGAGAAATCTAAGTTAGAAAAACTAAGAGAATACAATGCTGATACCTCCAAGATACTGCAGGATATGTCATTCCTTTCTGTACTTTCAGGTTCACCATTGTACCTTCTGGTGTTGTTCTCACTTGGTTTCTGGTTAAAATAAAATACGTAATTTTTAGTTTCCTGAAAATAACAGCTGCATTAAATATATAACCAATAGAAAGGACACTAATTATCTAGTATTTTTTCAACTGCAAGTGCTCCAGGTTTCTCCACAGGAAAACAAGTGGGTTCAATATCCAAAGTATGGAGAACGTAAGCTCACATATAAGGGAAAAAACTCATTTAAGAAAAGTAAGTGGTTACTAATTTTATTTAATTAACACTGAAATTAAGAGAGAATAGTTTCCAAGTTATTTTTAACTCATCGTTAGGAACTGCCAAGAACAAAATAAATATCTATTTAGTAATTCAATAAGGAAAGCAGGGGAAATTTCAGTGTCCTATATATTACACTGCCCTGCAGGACTGAAAGTTTGGTTTTCCATTAAATACTTTGTTAAGAAATAAATTACCAAAAAATTATTTTAATAAGCCTAGCTTAGAAAACTCTGGGAAGACACAACTCATCTCTTTCATTTTATTTGAATTTAAGCTTTGTTGAAAAGGACCAGGTCATTCCAGTCATATAACAACCGACAGGTAAATCATATTCCTCAATTATAAGTCAGAAGAAAACTAACAAATATATCTGAACATTTTGTCTAAAGTAAAATGTGGCTGCTGGCTTCAAACTACTTAAAGCAAGCATATGATCCACAGGCTATGCACTGGGTCACACAGCTCAAAGTAGTCCATTGCAAAACAAAAACCACAGAAATTTCAGTGCTAGAGAATGCTTTTAGGTAGTAGCAACTTAACTAAACCTATCTATTTAGTTTAGATTGGTCTGGTTTAATTGAAACCTAACTAAAACTTACTTATGTCAACAGATCAGCAGAAGGCATTTCCAATTCAAGGGACTGTGTCTCAGACAAGTATCACCTGCTGCTATTTCAAGAGCACAAAAAGCAGGTTGCTTGCCTTAATAGAGAAATATTGCCTCTGCTATTCTTCACTTAGAGAACATCAGAACTGTTTTTAGTACTCAGTATAACCTTCACAGAAAAGCCAAGAGCAGACATGATGAATTTCTGCTAAAAAAGTAATATCTGATAAACTCATAAATCCTTACAGCAGTTTTTATAATAAAAACAGTTCTGCAATATTACCAATCAGCAAGGCCTTATATATATATATATATATATATATATTCTTTTTATATATTTTTATATTTATTTACCTGCTATGTATTGATTGATAAATCTTAAAAGTAGGATAATTTCCTTTGGCCCATTTCACAAGTGGGAACATATGGCCAACAATGACTTAAATATTAAAATAATAAAGAATTTGTGTGTGTTTGAATCCTGAGTACTCACAGTACCAAAAAATTTGAATGGAAGCTTAACAATATGCATTTACATTTCAAGAATTTCCTCACAACTCAGCAAGCTAGAAAGCCTATTTTCAAAGAAAAAAAGGCAGTTCTAAGATACACTTTCACAGTTAATTATGTTGTTTAGGGAACACGAACTACTGCTAGCTTTTAAAATAATAATCCCAGTATGCATAAAACCAATCTTTTGCAAATAGCAAACATTTGTTTTAAGAAATACCCAACAAACCCACATACAATGAACAACCAAACAAATTAATACCAGTAGAGCTAAGTTGGTTTCCTGAATGGTTTTCCTTTTGTCATCTTTAGGTTCTCTGCTTTGGGAAGAAGAACGACGTCTGCCTCTTGCTGGCCGACCAGGAGATCTAGATCGAGATCTACTGGTACTTCTTCTGGAGGGAGAACTTGAAGAGGACTGGCTCTTCCTGTGCTTGAATGATGACCGTGACTAAAAGAAAGAGGGGAAGAAAGTGAAATGTTATTTTAGACATTCCAAAGAACAATTTTAGAAACTTACTTTTTTTTTGTGATGAGGTCTTTGGAAACAGAGTTCTACAGAACTGTATCTTATTTCCTTTAGTGATGCTGTACAAAGGCTATTAAGAAAAAGCAAGGACAGTATATTCACTTTGCTGGTTATCACCAAATAATCGTGTCCCATGTCCAACTGCTGACAATTTCTGTCAAAACTACAGAAATCAGGATACAAATGTAAGATATCAATGTGAGCACAAAACTTTTAAGCCTTTGCACAAACAAATGAAATTATAGCCACCTCTTAAGCCTGAGGAAAGGGCTATATTTTCAGTTACTTAGCTTTAATGTATTTGGCATGTCAAAATGCAAGGATCTGTTTAAGGCAATACAGCTTAAATGAACATCGAAAAAAAACAAGTCAGCTAAATCATTAAATTAGATGTGATGACTAATTTCATCAACAGTTTTCCCCAAAAGCACTCAGTTCAGGTATTTTCTCAGCTTGAGTCTGCTGACCTGCAATCATGAAGTAAACAAGTTAAAAAGTCTTCAAGCAGTGTAAACAGTTGTGTAGCTCAAGGTAGAAACATTTTTGTCCCAGAAAAAAAGGTCAGTTTCAGGGCACATACACTGCCACCAAAAGTGAAACTAGAGTTCACAAAGACACACAAGTTAGGTTTGAACTTAGGCAGGTTTCAGAACAGGCCTTCAAAAATCAAATACCAAGCTTTCAAACAGCTTTTTGTCTCGTGCACTACCATATTTTAAACTGAAATGAAACTTGTATGCAGAGATTCAACAGCCTTTATTAGTAACAGAAAGAATAAAGATTTGTAAAGACAAAGGGATGTGCTCATATACATGACATGACTCTCTTTCAAAACTCCCTAATTGTCACAAATGCAGCAAAATATCTTTTGAAACCTTTGGGGACTTAAAACAGTACAAGCTATTCACAGATCTTTTAAGTATGTACTTAAAGGGCATGCACTATTTATATTTACAGTGATCCTAAACTACACGCTTGCATTTGTATTCCAATTTTCTTATTTATAAGTGGAAAAAGTCAAATTAGTATCAACCCTCAGATTAAAAGCTTTATAAGCCACCCAAAAACAGTTTTTCATGAATAATCATGCTATTGAGTTCCTGAACGATCAGACCTGTTTTCCCACAATGTATCACTGTGTTTTCAACATAAAGAGGGTCAGCATTCTGATCTTCTACCTGAGATGCCACATAGGAAAGTTATTATTTAGCATCAATTCTTTGAAGGCAGTTAAGGAAAATTTGTAAGTTGTATTTTTTAACTACATGACAAATCAATATAACCTTCCATTAGAAATAGTGACAATTACATAAATGCGTACTCACCTTTATATCACTTTCTTTCAATTCAAGTTCAGTCCCATCTTTGTACTTCACAGTATAAAGATGAGAAACATCATTGTAACCAGTCACTTTTACTTCATAGTAGAGGACACTTCCGGGCCAACGGCCCATCACCACCTCGCCATCAGCAAACCTCCGGCTTGGCATTTTCCAAACGGAGTCCCTAGAAAAGAAATAAATCAGTATGTATGACAGCTAAACATTAGGCTATTCTCTTTCAATGTAATTTAGGCTGGAACAGGGAAACTTTAAAGCAAACAAGTCCTTACCTAAAATAGGCAGAAAGCTGCCTGGGAAGAAAAAATAAGTTATCTATTTGCCAAAAAAGAAGAAATAAGTTTAAATTAGAGAAAAAAATTGACATGAGATTGTATGAAAAAAATGTTCAAGTGTTTTAGTAGTACATCTAGACCAGTATTCAGCTATTATATAGAATCTATACCATCAGAGACCACCAAAACCAGGCAAAGCATGTATTTAGCAAAAATGACATAAATGTAGTTGATCTGACCTAGACAGGAAAAAGTAAGTAAGATGGTATCTAAGTGTCCTCTAACCCTCATTTCCTGTGGTTCTACAAAAATTACAGAAGTGATGATTTCTAAACATTATAATACAATGTCCTGTATCTGTTCAGTACACACAGCCACATTACCTACTTTCTTCAATTTGTTACGCCAAACACTCAAAAGTTAGGAAATACTAGAATTTAGGCTCCTGTCTGGGTTTAATATTTTCTCTTTTCCACTTGTTTGGCACAATACATTAAATGCCTTTTGCAGGGGCCTGTAGGAAAACAAAGTAGAGCATCAAAGCAATCACATAGTATCCCAAAAAACTAAAGTATATCCTCCTGTCTGCACCTTAAGGTTTTTACTTGATACTAGCCAAACAGGATTTAAGCAACTACCACCCTTGGTCCACATTACCAGAGTGCTGGGGAAAAAAAAACAACTGAAGAAGTAAAAAAGACTGCAACTTTAAGTGTGAAGTCCTGTATAACTCTTTGAAAAGTGCCTTGTATTGCCACCTGAAAATATTTATTCATAGCAAGAAAATACTTCTAACCTGAGCTTCCATAATTAAAGTCCCAATGTGTGAATTAAGAGTATCTTAAAATGCATACATACTATGTACCATCATCATTTGGATGGTTAACATAGGAACTTTGAATAGGGGGGACACAAACCAGCAAATCTCTTCTTCAAATAATTTTAACTTGTTTGTTATAAATAAGATGTGAAGTCAAAAAAAAAAAAAAAAAAGGCAAAACCAAATATTTAACTAGATACTCATTCATTACACATTAACTAACCTACAGTGAAAAGTCTTTGGCAAAAAATACTGTTAATATGCAGTCACAGACCTTCGTAACATATAGGAGGAAGGGACTAAGTAACACCTTTCAATCAACTTTCATTGTGGCATTTCCTGAAGCTGCTGAATGTTAGTAGAAGCTGCAACACCTGTGGTTAGATTTCACACCTGTATAGCTCTCCCAAGTCAAAAAAGAAACCAAAAACTCAGCATAACTCCCTCATGTGGATTTTGCTACTAGTATTCCCAAATGCTTCAAAACAGAAACATGTGGCCATCTTTGCTGTATAATATTTGAGCAAGTTTTATCATTTGGTTTTCCAGCTCTTCTGTCTTCTAACTAGTGTTTCTTGTCTCAGTCGCTTGTTACTTTTTTCTTCTTTTTGAATTCCCACTCCTCTGACTCTGTTTTATGCCAGTCAGTTCAACTCCTTCAAATTCATAGCCTTATTTCTTAAGACTCTTTGAAATACAATTTCCATATTTTCAATTAAAATTCTTCCCCATTCTCTCCTTATCCCCCTTTTAATTCCCTGCAGGTTTCCTGCCTTTGTTCACCAAACTAGTTTCAGTTCCTTTTTACCACCTCTAGGCTCAAGATCTGATCTCAGTCCCCATCTCTCTCTGGTTGTTCCATTTCCTCACCCAAAAGAAAGTTCTTTAGAATATCCATGTCTACTACTGTTCTTTCCCT
>NW_009952796.1:5436126-5438974 GCF_000747805.2 Chaetura pelagica
TTTCCCTAACCTCTCACATAGTTCCACCTTCTTCCTCTTCGTCCATAAATAGTCTCACACCAGTCCTCCACCAAGTCCAACCACAGCTTTCACCAGATATCCTAACGTGATTTTCTATTTGCTCTTGTACTTCCTACACTCCAGCCAACTGTTTCTCCTCTAGACTTGAAACACCTCAGGCATAATCTCTAAACTTGAAGCCTAACCAGAACAAAAGCTGCCAGGACAAACCCGTGAAAAACACCATCTCTGGAATTTAAGCCCTTTTTGAAAAAGGGGAACAATTTTCCACAGTTTTTACTGAGGACATGTAAACCAATTTTTATTATTTATAAGCTTGATTTATTTATTTGTTATTTATAAGTTTCAAAAATTACATAAAATTTCATAGGGATGATAACATGCAATTCTCTACCCAATTTTAAACCCCAGCATTTTTGAACACAAACATGAGGACAGCCCAAAGAAAAGGTAAGATGATGATTTGGTTCTTTATAAAGTCTTTTATAAAGAGTTTTCCCCATCTGCAGAGGAGAAGACTGAGGGGGGATCTAATTAATGTCTATAAATACGTGAGGGCTGGGCATCAAGAAGGCAGGGAAAACCTCTATTCACTTGTGCCCTGTGATAGGACGAGGAGAAATGGATTAAAACTTGAGCACAGGAAGTTCCACCTCAACATGAGGAAGAACTTCTTTACTGTGAGGGTTACAGAGCACTGGGACAGGCTCCCCAGAGAGGTTGTGGAGTCTCCTTCTCTGGAGTCTTTCAAGACCTGTCTGAAAGATGCCTTTCTGTGTCATCTGCCCCAGTTTTTGGTCCTGCTCCGGAAGGGGAATTGGACTCGATGATCTACAGAGGTCCCTTTCAACCCCCTAACATTCTATGAAGGGAAGAAAGACTTCCCTCTCCTCCAAAAGGAGTTGGAAAATGTTTTTAAAAGTTGGAAAATGTGGTTGAAGGACCTGAAGCTAAATTAATGTTAAGTAATCCAGCCTGAGGTAGCTACCTATCAATGATCTGAAATTCCAGAATAATAAATAAATTTCAGCAAGTGGAAATACCATCCTGTGATTTAAAAAGTATTAAACAATTTTATTAATGGAAAGACCTATGTATTTTTCCTTTTTTTTACTTAAATACTAATAATGAGATCAAACATTAAACACTGAAAACCCAAGTACTACTTCTATAAAAAATTACCACCTTATTCTGCACCCCTGTGGCTCCTATGAGGGAGGTCTGTAATCCTTATTCCATATAGCCCACTTCAAAGAGCTACACCTTTTAAAGGCAGCCTACATCTGTTAACAAAAACATTACTGGCATCAAGCAAAACAAAGACAGGAAGTCTTCAAAGAAATACAGTTTAGAAGTTACATTTTTAATTTACTGCTCTTTCAAGCTACACACACACCCCTCTGACAATTTTCAGGGTATCGGCTGGCATCACATTAATGTTTACAGTAGTCCTATCCAATTTTTTTTATCCACAGGGCTTCAAAGCATGTATCCAAGTGATCTCAAAATAAAATTATTTAGAATCATAGAATGGTTAAGGTTGGAAGGGATCTTAAAGATCAATTAGTTTGAACCTTTCTGCTATGAGAAGGGACACCTCCCACTAGACCAGGTTGTACAAAGCCTCATCCAACCTGGAACAACTCCAGGGATGGGGCAGCCACAACCTCCCTGGGCAACCTATCCCAGCACTTCACCACCCTCATGGTGAAGAATTTCTTCCTAGTATCTAACTGAAATCTATCCTCTTTCAATCTAAAACCATTACCCTTTGTCCTATTGCTACCATCTCTGGTAAAAGGAGTATGGTAAAAACTTAATAGAATTTCATACAATGAACCCTGTAGTGTGCAGATATACCTGGCTGCAAGTACATTCACTTACTCTCAATATTAAATTTGTGTTTTCTGCACCATTACAATTTGCCTTAGGAAAGTCAACTCCAACTGAACAGCTCTAAAGGACTTTGTATCCTATACCAAGCAAAGACAATTAATGAAAAACTCACTGGAACTCAAAAGTTGATCCAGAAGAAGAGTTACTGCTGACTCAACCAAGAAAAACAGTTACAGAGAAACATGACAGTGAAACATATTCCCCCACATACTCATTTCTGTTTTTTTTCTCAATAACTCCCTCACTTGATATGTAGAAAGATATTTCACTCCTGTCAAGAAAATATTAAGAAAAAGACTTTTATAGCCAATAGAAGATCACACCACATCACCAGAAATCAGGTACAAAGTTTTAAGTAAATAAAAAAAACAGTAAAGAGAGTTTTCTTTCTTGGAAGAGCGAAGTTCATACCTATCCAGTGATTCTATTTACTAATTTTGACATCTTGCCACTGGTAAGTAATGTTGTGTATGTCAAAAAAGGGAGCCAGGTGAACGCAAAAAGATAAATATGGTAAGTCAAGGCTAGTAAGACACAGCTTCCTACAAGGAGAGTTACAACTGAATTCACCAGAGACAGAGCTGTGCAGGACTTTTTCACGATCACTGCTCCCCATTTCCAGCTCTTCACCTCCGTCCTGGTGGAGGCATCTACCCCTGTTCAAGCCTGGCTAGGCTGAAACAGCCAGATTACCTTCAACCCTAGGAACAAGCACAGATAAACCTCAAGGCAACATATAAACCTATCAATCCGGGGGGGAGGGGAACGAGGTTTCTTCCCTTTTCACCAGCAGCAGCGAAGGCGCAGGGAAAGCCTCAGCAACGCGAGCTCCCCAGGCAAGGCCGCGCTGTTGACAGGAAAGGCCCCACGTGCCGAGGGCGGGCCCGGCCGGCCCCGCAGCCCCGCCCCGCCCCGGGCCTGGCACGGAGCC
>NW_009952796.1:5439647-5454062 GCF_000747805.2 Chaetura pelagica
TGGCCTGAGGCGGCGTCTGGGGCTGCGCGGCCGCCAGTGCTGCTGCTCCTCCTCCTTCCTCCTCTTCCTCCTCCCTCCTTCCTCCTCCTCCTCCTCGCCCTGCTCCCGCCGGCGGGGAGCCCAGCCAGCCTGAGGTGTGGCAAAAAAAAACCCAAACAAACCCCAAACCAGCCAACCAAACCAACCAACCAACCAAAACCAAACACCAACCCCCCCACACACACCCACAAAACTCAAATCCAACTCCCTCTCCAAAAGAGAAATGAAAAAGGGCAAAAGGGCAGCGGGGTGTGTGTGGTTCACGCTGTTCTTTTTGAGGTAATTTTTCCAGAAAGGCCATTGAAGTTACTGGCGGGTTTTGAAATCAGGAAGTCGGCAATACTTCAGCAGGCAGAAGAAAAAAAGGAGGTTGTGAAAAAGCTGAACGTCGTATGCAGTGAGTTTTAAGGTAAAGTAAGTTGCCTGTTTCAAGTGCTTGAATCTTAAACATTATGTGCTTTGAGCATGAAGTAACAGTTGTGTTTGTATAATTACTTTTGTTTATATCTCCCAAACTGCCTGAATTTGGACACAGGCTGACATGTTATCTTCTGGCCTAATAAAGCTTCCAAAATGTGGGAAAATTCCTAAAAGACAGGGCCAACGTTTTCCAACATGCAAGACTGGCAGTACCACTCAGACACAGCAAAAATGCCAGATTAAAAAATAACAAAACACCCAGCACAGAAAAAAAAGAACAAAACACAAAAAACCCCCCACAAACAAAAAACCCAATCCTGTAAAATCACAATTGAAAGTGATCACACATAAATGGGACCTATGGTAACCATGGACGTAGCTTGTCTGAGTCTTATTTATTTGTTTACAAATTTGTTAGTTGATTGTGTATTTCTTTTAAGTTTCTAGCTATAATTAATTAATTAAGAGTATGTCAAGCTTTTCATCAAAGTAAATGAATGTAGGAAATGGGCCTCCATATGTGAATTATTTACATTTTTTTACTGTTTATTCTGCTTAGTTTGGCTTTGAAATTTTTTATTTTCCTAAGTAATTTTTTTATCCCCTTTTTTTATTTTTTAAAACCAAAGAGGTCAGGTTATATTTTCTTGTGCTTCCATGATATTTTTGCTATATGATGCAATAAGAAGCATCTAAGTGAGATTAAAAGTTACTTAGTCAAACCAAAGTAATCTTCAAGCACAGATTTCTTTAAATGCAGCTAGAATAAATTTGTTCTTTAGTTGTGAAGTTAATCAGCTTTTATCTGAAAGACATTTGATAACTTATACACAAAATAATGCAACTGAAGCTTCATTTCTCGCTTCAGATAATTAATGTTTTTTGTTCCAGCTGAGATTTTTTGTTTATTGCTGTTGCACAGTTTACAATTATAATGTTAAAAATTGGTTTTGGTAGATGTCTTAATTACAGTAGCTAATGTTTGGAATGATCCTGGAACAGATGCCTACATCTAATAAGCTTAAATATAAAGGTTTTCAGTTGTAATCTCATGTAGAGAATAAAGATACCTTCAAAGTAATGGTTTGGGTTTGGGATTGTTTATTGAACCTGGATTAGAAAGCTGCTGGGCCATTAAGAACTGTTTATTGCAATTCTGCCAGTGAACTTGTTGATAATAGTTATATGTTGGAGAGATTATTTTGGAAATATTTATGGGACCGGCACAGGTCAACTATTAAATGGGATAAATATGAAACCCAGTCAGACCATCACTATCACAATTATATTACCTGTGCACTGCTGCAAATTAGATTTTCAGTATCTTTATAAAGCAGAGAAATTTCAAAAAAAGAACCTCAGTCCCACAACATAAGACTGAGAAAATAATTCTTCAGACTTTAATTATAAATATTAAGCACTACAATATCACATCTACTGAAAAATGCTACCAACAGTTGTGTCCCAGTAAGATGTTGATCCTTCAAAACTCAACCCTCCATTCTCCTTTTGATTTCAAAAGCATAAGGGGGCTCTGGTGCCAGAGCTGGTTTCGCCAAGGCTGCCTGACCCCTTTCCTTCTCTGATTCCAGTCCCTGGAATACTCTTCAGCTGGCAGTAGAAAGAAGGGCAGGGGGTTGGGAAGAGAACATGGAAAAAGGCCACTGGACAGTGGGTGTTCACTGTCCCAAGGTTCAGGAGAATGGTGGTAACAAGATCGATAACACAAAATGGGTTTTGCTGTCCTCCAGCAAGGGTGAGGAAAAATTGCTTCAGATGTAAGTTGTGATTCTGAAGTCCCCTCAGGACATAAACTTAGCGGTGAATAGTGCTTGAGTTTAAGAGAAAATATAAAATAGTTGGCTGTATAGAAATTTAATATGAATAATATTATCTGTACTTCTGTAAAATCTGAGTGTTGTCAAGATGGAATATGAGATTGTCTGCACAACTGAAGTCTCCAGTAGCTCAAATTAACAGCTAGGAAGGCCCCTACAGGCTATTATTCTATGAAGTTATACTGAAGTAGTCCCAGGAAGTTCAGTGTTAGAGCCTTGGGAGAACAGGTTGGATTTATGGAGGGCATGTCTCCAAACCATGAACCCCTCTAAGACTGGCAGCACTGAATTTAGGATCCCAAGATACCAAGTTATAATTAATTCAATAAAATAAATTTTTAAAAAATTACATAACTCCAATTAATATCCCAAAACTAACAGCTTACAATTGGTGACCATTCAATTGCATTCAATGCAATTAGCCAGGTTATTGCTGCCTGTGATATTATGAATTACTGGTATTACTGTATGTATTGATATTTAAGCTAATGCATCTGGACACTTATAACCATGTGCTTTCTGAATGCCGTATGAAAACTCGGGTCTCACAGCAGAGCTCTCAGATTAGTGAAGTCTATGGAACTAAATTCAGGTTATATCCAAACTGTCCTATTTAATTAATGATATGTTAACACTTCCTGAAGCATGATATTACACTATAAACCCTTTTAACCTCTGTTTTTCAGTGTTGAGTAATAATGTGTGCATACATCATGTCTGTTTTGCATTTTTTTCCCTTTCTCTTTTTCATTTGACTTGAAAATGTTTGTGGCTGACACGTAAAATAAAGCCCATCTCAGAACTGTACTCATTCCAATAGAGTTTGAAGACCAAAAGCTATCAAATCTTTAATTGGCCAGGCAACTAAAATTCTTACATTAATTTTACACTGTTTCTATCTATCTGCTTGTTTCTTTTAATGCAATAAGATAGAGATTTTTGTTTTCTAAAATATAAATATTTTTTTTAAAATGCAATTGTAGTACCTTTGCCTGTCTTTCCCAGAATTAAACCCAGTTTACATTCACCAAAATGCTTATGCAGCGTTAAGTGAAAAAGTACACAAATATTGCCAGGGTTCAGGAAATACAACCTTAACACACTGCAGCAATAAGAGCTGACCATGAACTCCCCTAAACTTGTTTAACTCAGAAGTACATTATTTGTGGTCAAAGTTGGTCCTTTTCAGTCCCACAGCTAGATCTAACAGCCTGTCTGTTCAGGGAACTCCCGTGTATCCATACCATGCCATCTCTGTGCTTAAGACAAGTATTGCAGTTACTTTTGGGTTACTTTACCATTATTTTTATAGGTGCTGTAAAAAGGTTGCAAAAACAAGTCCTCCTAAGCTGCCAACCCAAGAAAGTTGAGAAATACGATAAATGGCTTTAGCAGAGGCTTTGAAGGTGGGTGGGGTAATCAGCTTCTATTTCCTCTCCTGATTAGCTGTTTGCTTCTGTGCAAAAAACACCCATAAAAGTCATAGTAAGGTAGGATTTTTTATAGTCTGTTAAAAAAAACCATTTTTTAAATATATGTGTACTATATACATATACTATATATGTATTTGCTATATATATATATGCATATAGTATGTAGACTATGGTCTATATAAAAACATTATATGCTTTCTCTTTCACTCTATTATTATATATGATCAAAGCACTGCAGTATGTCTAGTGAGAAGACCTCAACTGTTAGCATGAGAAGAAGAAATCTCCTAGTTGGCAGCTGTCGTCACACTACATGCATGCAAGCTTTTACCAGCTGTAGCCAGGCAGACGGCGATGAACATCTTGCCTATTTTAGATCTCAAACTATATCATGTGGGAGAAAAGACAGACTGAACTCTGCACATTGGCAAAAAAGGTCCCCTTTCTGCTTCTCAAACTGTTGTTGAAAAACTAAGGAGAATTTGCGTTTTTTAAGCTGTTGCGAACATCAAAGAATGCGAGCATGCTCAGCATTTTGGGGATTGTTTTGACAAGAATATGTAATATTATTAATATTTTTTTCAGTGGTATCTCCTTCTTAAGAAAGGAACTGGAGATTTGGGATTAACCTCTGGATTTTATTAAACTAAATGAATAGCAGTTTTGTTTGCACAGACCTCAGTAATGCAGGAATTCCACCCTTGACCATAGAAGTTGTTTCTCCTTATATATTAATTTATGATACCTCAAATTGGCACTTAAAACCCCCTATAAAGGAGCAGCCTGCTAAGAAAGAGAACGGCTCTGGGTAAATTAAGTTGAACATTTGCATTCTGGGAATTTTTGCAAAATTTTATCTTTCAAAACAGCTTTAAAAAAACGCTCAAGGCTATCAACTGTGTGGACTCAGCAATAAGGAGAGGGATACAGATACATGCAAACAGACTTCAGCTCTCTAAACCGGAGGAGGAAAAAACACACTGACACTTTGATCTCCACAATAGTGCAACAAGCTTCCTTTTTGTATTGTATGTGAATTTATAAGTAAGACTCATTATTGACTAAGGGAAGTTAATGCAATTCTCTAAGTAATGGGTCTTGAGATAAGAGTTTTGGCTACTGTATCTTCTGCTGGGCCGCTTACCTTCCCACTTTTGCAGCACGATTATAAATTACTCCAGCAGTAAGCCCTTAAAACAGTTTTCTGAAGGCTTGTGGAAAACAAAGACTACAGTATTTCTAAGTATGTGTAAGATGTGGCAGAGGTGTGTGCATTAAAGAATTATAACTGCTTAAATAGAAAGTGGGTGTAATTCTAGAGAAAGATAGAAAGCTTCAAAATACAAAGAAGAGCCACTGTGGCCTCTCAGACACCTACTGACTCACAAGCAGTTTCACAGGAGGCTTCTAGCTTTTGAACCAGTACCCTTTTATAGCACATTACAAATCTTACACATCCCTGAACCATGAAGGCACCCTGGGGACTGGATAAAAAAGGCAAACACAAACCTTGGCAAACACAGACCATGCAGAACTCAAAGGCTTTGAAGTGCCAACCCAAACAAATACACACATACACCTGTGTGTATAAATATGTTGTGCATACATGTATGTATAAAGAGTGGACAAAAATTTTAGCTCTCCAGCCTTATTTTTTGCAACCAGTTTGTGGATCTTATGCCTGTGGCTGGCAGGCATGACTCCTTACGGCAGCTGAAACTGAGGCAGCTTTGCAATACAAGCTAAAGAGAGGCCACACGCCTCTGGTCCACAGCAAGCCTGCCCTCAGTCAGGCAGGGCTCAGCAGCACAGCTGCTGGCCTGCACCAAGGTAGAATAGTGCACCCAGGGCCAGTTTTCAAAACTGTATGAAAAACTCACCATGATTATTTTAATGGAATTTAAAAAAGGGAAAGCACTGTATTTCCGGGATGAAATATTTGAGGAAAATAATTTGGGTAAAATTCGGCAAATCTTTGTACAAATATTTATAGCAATGCGGTATGTAGAAAAGATGGTCAATTTCTTCCCAGAGTATAGACACCAAAGAACTGATTTAATTTAACATGGTGCTCATATTCAGTGTCTTGTATGTGGTGTTACTGCCTTCCTCACACTTCTCATCATCTTATTCTAGAAAAAAACCCAACCAGTTACTGAATCATGCAGACCTAAACCAGAAGCAGTAAGTGAAGAAATCAAGTCGATGCGTCTTGCAGAAGATGAGCTCACATACCTTGGATTTAGGAGGTGGTATTATTGTATATCTACTCTCAGTTAATTTGACTTCTTCTCTGATTAAACCTGTTCAACTAGTCCTGTTGGGTTTTTTTTAAATGCTGTAACGTAACTTTTAATTAACTCTTTGAACATCAATGGCTATATTTCTACCAACATGTTAAAATAGATACATGTACTTAATTCTTCCACTGTGTTTTCTCAATATGGTGGCTTTAAGCAGATTCTGCCTAGAAACAAAAAAAAAAAAAAAAAAAGGAAGATTTATTCAAATGTGGCCACCAAAACTGTAAATCCTGCACGTGGCATTTGGTTTGGGTTCACATTATTTTTTTTCATTATCTGCTACTCCAACTGCTGAATAGAGCTGGGCAAATTAAAAGATTTCTAAACCCCAAACTTGTATACATGCATCAAGTTATGCATTTTAATAAATACGAGTAATAACTAAGTATGAGAGTGGAGCTTCAGCGTGTGCATGTTCCTAGGCATTTTTCATTGTTCAACTTTTACAATTCCTGTGACAAAACATATCCACATAGTGTTAGTTTCATTAGAAGCAATTTCAAGTAAGATAATTGGAACCCTTCAGGGCAGAATTTGCTTATGTAAGCCTACCCAACCCTCATTTTCATAAAGCTTAAAAAAAATCCCTACACTTTAAAATATATATCTATACTATGGCCATAATTTTAAACATCTCCCATTTATAACACAATAACAAATTGATCTCCACATTCTTAGTTAAGCAGTGAGCAACTAACAGCTGGAACAGCAGTGATGAAAGACAATATTAATGTGAAAAGGTTCAGTGAGCCAGTACCTGGAGACAGATAAGCAGCAAAGACAGTTGCATACTTCAGAGTCTTCTCTTTGTCTCCCAGTTCTCTCTGGTTCTCCCATTTGCAAGGCGGGACAAGCTGAGCCCAAAACATGAGTTATGGAAAGCAGAGGCTTCTGTCAGACTTCTCATTTAATTAAAGGAGAAAGGATAATTAGTATACTAAGAGGTGGATTCTCAATTAATTCTGGCACTAGGCAAACTGCTAGTTTTCAGACACTTCTTTCTTACGCTAAATTTTAAATCCAAGATAATTCCTGGCTGTGAATGCAATAGTTGTCTGTTCCCGCCATGGATACATCTATAACTTCCAAGTTTCTGACAGCAGTTGCAGGCATTCCCAAGCAATAAATTGGTCAATTCTGAAATAAATTACTCAGATACTAATAATTCAGTAGTCATTCTGTTGTGACAAATTCCCACACAAGGTTTATTTTTTCAGCACTACTTAGTCACACACGCACAAAAGGAAACTACACTGTGTTCTCAAAGAAGGCTTGGGTTTCCACAGACATAAGAACATTGGCTCAGAGTCCCAGTAGGGCAATTCGGGCAGCTCACAAGTATTTTTCCCAGCCTGTGGAGGGCTGATCAGTCCCAGAGAGCTTGGGCCAGGTTTTTAAGAGGCCAGACTGCTGAGCACATCTGGCGTTTTGGTGGGCAGTAGGTGGCAGGATTCTGGTTTAAGATTCATCATTGTTAAATACAGCAATAAACACTAAAAAAAACAGACGCAGGTACCTGATATTGAGCTGCATGATATTGCTTGCCCCCTGGCAGCCAGCATGGTCTTACTTCTGGAGCAAGCCATTATTTCACTTGTCCAGAAATGCACCTCAGCAATAACCTGACCTGAAGGCACTCTCTGTTGCACAAAACCAAAGATGCTTCCTGTTCCTACGTGCTTTGTGTTTATGCAAACATGCAACATGACTCATTCTATTTACTTTTCAAGTGTGCTTTCACTCCCAAATTACTCTGGCTTACCTGGCTTAGATGCATCCCTTCTGCTAGGACAGCCAGGGCCACTGCATGCACAAGCCCATGTGCTGTAAGACCCACAGATCTCAGCAGTGTGTAAAATTAGGCTGTGCTGGGCACATTTTCCTTTTTACTCTGATTCTCTAAGGTAAGGCTGGGGTTGCATGGCTTGGAGGTTATTCCTGTAAAGCATTGGCATTGTTCATCTCACACACACAGATCCTCCTGATGAAAGCACCTGGCAGTGCAAAGGGGAACCCAGTCTGAGACGCACACCACAATCTGAAAGATACACAGTTCGCTCTCTTCTCTGTTCCTTTCCTGCCTGCTATATATAAACATCTTACCCGCAGCATGGTTCCCCCAGTTACGACCTTGGCTGGTATTGTGCTGGCTTTTTTGGTGAAGCTGTGATGGTGCAAGGCAGTTGGCTGCAAAGACATTTCCTGGACAGGGTGAGTTCAGGTTCCATGGAGGTACAGCATCCGCCTCGTGTTTGCTTGCCACTTTGGCACTGAGACACTATCTCAGCTTTCCCCTGAAAGAGGGAGAAAAAAATAAATCCAGATGGAGTCATGGCACAGCTACTGATGGCCAAAAAACCAGGGCTCCTTTTGCAGGCTTAAGCAGATAAAGACTCCAGAAAGGCTAAACAGAAACTGGGAGATCACCACGGCATCCTCAAGCCTTGCTTCAGAGCTGGGGTTTTAAATTTAAAGCACTTTCAAGTTAAAAGTAGTGATTATTTTTTTTTTTTCTGTGCAAACTGAAGGGGATAAAACAGCATTAGCTGAAGTGAAATTACATATTTCAAAGAGTCACAGTGGATGACAAGGACTTGCGTGGCAAAATCTTTCCTATTCAAGGTATTCAGTAGCACTTGGAGGTGGCTGTTGAACCACGTTCACTCAGTCTCACCTTCCCCCTGCAGCCCTCACTTAAAAAAGGTCTAATTAATCTAAATAATGATTCCGTGATAAATGCAGAAAATCTGGGGAGGCATCTCATATTGCTTCAAAATAAACCTTTTTCTAAATGCTTTCTTACCTATGTATTTACATTTCAGTGGTGAAACTGTACAGGTCACCCAAACTGTAAACTTCACCAACCCTGCTGCTGCTGTAATGTTCACTTGAAACCTAGTTTTGCTTTCAAGTTCAAGATGAGATGATTTTCTCTTCCTGCACGAAGCTGCCAACAGCTTCTTGAGCCTTCTCTATCGCAGTGTGTTTCCTTCGCTGGGAGACAATTTCTGCTTTTCAAAGAGCTGAAACCTCCTCACACCCTGGTCTCTCCCCCGGTTACTGTACACAACCTCTCAGAAAACCATTAAGGAAAAAAAAAAAAAAAGCGAAGTTGTTTGGCCTCTTTGTATTAGCTCAGTTGCTTTGTTCATTAGTGTCTAAACCCTCCTTTCCTTCCGGGAGGCGGCATAAGGAGGTAACATTAGCACTTTGCTGCAAAAGGGAGCCCAGCTGCCTCCTTGCTTCCCTCCTCACTCCCCAGTAAATCGGCACCAGCGATTGCCGCTGACTTTCCTGTGCAAAGTGAGAGCCCTGCCAGTCTTTAGAGACGTATGTCTCCTTATCCTGTATATTTTAGCTTATGTTTGGTAGTATAGTAGAGCTGGAGGGGAGGGGGAGGGAGGGCAGGGAAGAAGGAAGATTAAAAAAACAAAACAAAACAGAACAGAAAAGGAATAATAAAAAAGGGCTCTTTTCGTTTTTAACTGGTTTCCTTCCTTTCCCTCTCCACACATGCACGTTGCTTCCGGCCTCTCTTTGTTCCATTGCAAAGCAGCCGAACCTGCCTAACATCTGTGCTAATGGCAGGGGAGCAGAGCTGAGCTTGGGCTGTTGCTCTCCGGATCAGTGTAGCTTCCTGTGGGGAACCCTCAGCCGTTTCTGCCAACTACATTTCATCCTCAGGAGGGAAGGAGCAGCACTGTGTTGTTCTCAGAGCAGCATTACTGCAGCAACACCGCAAACATACAGACTCGCTTCCTACTGCTGAAGTATCAAGGGGCTTGGAATTGGGCCCTGGAAGCCCCACAAGTTAGAAGAGATTCTAGTTATTTATTTATTTATTTATTTATTTATTTTTAATGCAGCTTGTTATGTTTTAGTAGAAACACTATTTTTAGAGTTGTTCTCCCAGAAACCACTGGCACCACTGTTATGGTGAGCTGCCTCTGGTCTTCACCTTATGGTCTCAAGTGTAGGCTTACTGCAGGATCATAAAGGTGGGGAAAAAAATAGGATTTTAAGATTTTAAAATATGTATTTAAGATGTATTTGCTCTCTGATATATATGATACAGAACAAAATAATTTAAAAATATTAGGGGTTAAATTAACAAATACACAGATCATTAAGGAAGAATAAGAGAGTAAGACTTTCACCTAAATGGATGGAAGCTGAAGTCTGCTTGTCATGCTGCCAAGAAACAGAAGCATTAAACATATCTGACAAGATACTAGGGCAGTGGGCTACTCCATGCCACACTGGTATTACAACAATTTCACACTTTTTGAAGTACATTTTTCGAAGTACATTTTTCCACTGCTGTAGTTTACACATGGTGACTACTAAGCTGGATGCCAACAGCCCCCTCACCTGTCTGCTGTATGTGCTTACACTGAAGTCCTTTCTTGGTGACCGGCTCCTAGTGGACGTGAGCTACTACAGGCTGGGAGGTTATTTTAGGGATGAACAGCCCACACAGCATGAAAGAAAAAACATTTAGAAGTTACCCCAGTTTCTTCCCTTTCCTTCATTGACAGTCTCTCTTCTCAGCTGTCCCCTCACATCCTTCTCTACTGAAGCCCTCTGACAGGTGATGGATGAGGCAGAACAGTTGCATTCATGGCCATCCCGCCTGTGTGAGCACATCACCACACTCCTTCCTAAAAAGATGTTGGACAGCGAGCAATGACAAACAAATCCCCTCCCCAGTTTTTGGCCCAACCAAACAGAATCACAGAATCACACAATATTAGGGGTTGGAAGTGACCTCCAAAGATCAGAGTCCAACCGCCTTGACAGAGCAGGACAAAAAAACCCCCAAACAAACAAACAAACAAAAAATCCCAACAAAACAAAAAAACTAGGGCAGATCACTCAGAAAGGCATCCAGACAGGTCTTGAAAGTCTCCAGAGAAGGAGACTCCAATACTTCTCTGGGGAGCCTGTCCCAGTGCTCTGTAACCCTCACAGTAAAGAAGTTCTTCATGTTGAGATGGAACTTCGTGTGCTCAAGTTTTAATCCATTGCCCCTTGTCCTATCACAGGGCACAAGTGAAAAGGGGTTGTGCCTGCCTTCTTGATGCCCTCATGTATTTATAAACATTAATCAGATCCCCCCTTAGTCTTCTCTCTAGACTGAAAAGCCCCAGGTCTCAGCCTTTCCTCATGAGGCAGGTGTTCCAGTCCCTTAATCATCCTCGTAGCTTCCATTGGACTCTCTTAATTAGATCCCTGTCCCTCTCAAACTGGAGAGCCCAGAACTGGACACAATACTCCAAGTGAGGTCTCACCAGGGCTGAGTAGAGGGGAAGCAGAACCTCCCTCATTCTGCTGGACACACCCCTCTTAATGCACCCCAAGATACCATTGGCCTTTTTGGCCACAATTGCACATTGTTGTCCCATGGACAAACTCAAGGACTCTGCACAGAGTCACAGGCCGCTTTGGGAACAATCACCTCCCCTGGCACCAGGGTCTTCCACAGCTGCATAATCCGAGTCCACGGACAGCAAATCCAAGTCCAGTGGCCAAGTTCTCCCCTCCTGGCACCCCCAGGGAATGTTCCACCACGTTCCTCCATGAGTGCAGGGGCACAGCTGCCGTTTCACCATAGGCTGCAATGAAACTTCTGCTTGGGCACCTTATCCTTCTTCCTCACCAACCACCAGCACAGCTCTACTTCTCCATCACAGCTCTTCCTTTTTCCTTAAGTGCTCCTTTGCTCAGGTCTTGTCTTAGTTCTTTCCTATGTTAATGGTAGAGGTGCATCTATTGTCTCTCTAGTGGCTCCTTGGCTGGGTTTGGAGCAGGGGCAGCTTCTCAGCTTCTTACCTGAGTCACTCCTGGGGCCCTTCCCCTGCTACCAAAAAACCCACCAAACCAAACCAGCATAGGATCTAGCTGGGCACGTGTCTTTCCACCATCACAACCAGCTCTTCTTCTCCTGTTCTTTCTGCGACCCCTTGTAAAATCTTTCAGGGAGGTGGAAGAAAGAACAACTCTTACACCACAGTTTACTTGCTCCAGTATCTTGACAACCCCAGGACTTGTTCTGACTTAAAAAAAAAAAAAAAAGGCTTTGTTTCTCTAGCTTGATAAATCAATTTTATCTAATGCTTACACAAAGTTTCATCTACATTTTGTCTATTGAAATTGTAGCAGCAAATTCAGTCTGGTACGGCTTCACTGGCCATTCCAACGCTCCATTTGAAGAGCTTTCATTACTGGTGTTTGCTGGCAAATGTCTAGGACTGGGTAAAAATACACAATTCAGTGACTGCAGAAGTTACCACTTAGCTGAAGCAAAATTATATGACCACGAGATGCAATTGTTTTTGAACCTGCATTTACCACCCTCTCAATTCATGTATATCTTTCTTCTGTCTTTTGAGGAAGCCATGTGAAAGCATCTCAAGCACAACTTGACACACGGGGGGGATGATACTTGGGATACCTATTTTTCCACATTCAACATGAAAATTAGGATATATTTGCCAGAACAAGCTGATAATGTGCCATCATTAGTTGAGCGAGGGTGCCCTGTGCTAGTGTTACTATTATATTCTTACCTAGATGGTATTTCTCAGTTAAATCAGCCCCACTGCTCTTTTAAAATACCTATCTGGGGATGAGAGATGGGGTCCAAGGGTTTTTGTGTCCAACCATGCCTGCGAGTCATGCCAAGCAGGAGGTTGGCAGAGGGGTGTGCAAGTGAGCTCCCTTTTCTTCTCAGCTCACTCCCCTTGTTAAAAAACAGCTGAAACAGCATTTCCCACACCATGCACACAGCCAACCTGTACACACCAGGGCTGGGGAAAGGTTTATCTCCATTAGCTGCCCTGACAGACTGCTTTGCTCAGCAGAAGCCCTAAGCAGCACGCCTCCACAGCAGCCTCGTTTGCAAAATCAGAGAGGATAATGGAAGGGTCCATTTATTGGTACCTCTTGTGCATGTTAGAGCATGCACTGTGAATATGGGGTTTCTGGTTTGAAGTGGTGCAATGAAAGCAGGGAAAAGATCAGCAATCAGTGTAGCTCTGACCTCTCACACCTAGATGTGTGTTAAACCCATTTCAATTAGCTTGACAATTATCCACGAGAAAAAATTGCCTGAAAAGCCTCCATCCCTGTCTTATCCTAGGAGGGAAAAAATATAAACTTACTTCCCATCAGCTTGTTAGACTTTGCCTGTATCTCAAAATATTCTGCTCTTTTTTTCCTGTTTGCAGACTTCTAACAGGTTATTTTGTGGAAGCACAAACCACTGCTTCATGCTTATAGGACTCTGAACAAAAAGCTTACGTTTCTCTGCATTTTCCTGGAAGATGCTGACAGATCACTGAGGTTTCATTGGCTGAGTTACAGAGCAGAGTTATTGCTGTGCTACAGAGCAGCCTGAGACAATGGCTGCTGAAGCACAGCCCGGGAACTCCCCACACCAGGCTCACATGAACCCTTGAGCTGACTTCCAAAGCTGGGAACCTGCCAGGTAACCCCTCTCAGGTGCACGCTGGGAGTGACAGCCACCACACTGCTATGGAGAACCCAGGCAGAAGACCAGGGAATGTTTATTCACGTAGTCCCTGGTGCCCCAGGGCACTCCATATACCTTTGGGTGAGGTGTGCCTTTGCTAAGCAGCTCTCCTGGGGAGTGTCAAGAAGGAAAACAGGGTTACAAGACTGCGAGAGGAATACAGAGAGCCAGGGTGCCTTGGTGTGCAAGTGCGTTTGGAGGCCAGGGTTGTGCTGTCTTCCCCACATGCAGCTGTGACCTTGTCTTGCCCTATTTAGATGTCATTTTCAGGCTCATGACCTACTTACCCAAGTAAAACTGGGTGTGCTTTACGAGATGTTGGCCTTCAACAGGCTGCCCAAAAGAATTTTTGAGACTGAGACACTGCTCATCGCTGCTCTTTCTGCCTCCCCCACCCTTGTTCATGGCTAAAAACTGACTCACAGCATAAAATCCTGATCTGGTGTTTCTTTTGTGGTCTCTTTCTTGCCTGTTTTGTGACCTGTACTTGATGCCATGTAGAGGCATCCAAGAGCAAAGACCACATTTGCTGTGCCACAGCACTGGTGGGTTATTAACTGTATTACACTTCTGCAACAGGAGATTAATAAACTGAAACACAAAAATATTTCTCTACCATTGAACAAGTAATTTCAAGCTGTGGTAACAAGGTTTCATTTTTTATCAGTGATTTTGATATAATGAGATTTACTATTTGCTCATAGACTAATTCACATACAAAGATGCTGAGTAGTACAGAAAAGATTGATATTATGCTTACTGGATCCACCATCAGCTTCCAGATCACACAGAAAACTGGGAAGGCTGTTTTGGCTGGTAAATTGGAGGAACTAATTGGTTACACTCTT
>NW_009952796.1:5454106-5477821 GCF_000747805.2 Chaetura pelagica
TCATCAGAAAATAGCGTCCAGTTCTGAGCATTTGCACTTTGAACCAGCAGCTGAATTTGAGTTGATAAAACCACCAACCCTGAAGGAGTGGATCTCATCAGAAGCTGCAGGTGACATGCAAATCAAAAACTACAATATTAACACACAAGAATATGCTTTTTCTGAAGGCCCAGGAGACCCCAAGGGACATAACAAAGTAAGTTGTTGTAGACTCAAGGCAAAAACTCCAGCCACTGTTAAATGCCCCCATGAAGCAGTCCCTAGATGGCTCTGACCTGCATTGCTCTTGCCAGCCACACTCCAGCTTCACTCGGGCTCTGCAGCAGCCAGGATGCAGCCCTCACCTCTCTCTCCAGCAGCCAATGTCAATGCAGCATCATTAGCAGGTCTGGCAGCCAACAGAGGGATAAGTACATGTATTAAGAAGCAGCAACAGTGATGACTGGCTCAGAAAGCAGTGCCCTGATCAAGTAAATGTATAGATAAGAACAATAATAGCTTACAGTAACTCAGAGAAAGATAACAAGCAGGTTATTGAAATATGCTTTGAGGAGTAGAAAGATCAGCTCAGATAGAAGGAAATCAAACTGGCATTTATTTTGATTCAAGCTCAGCTGCAGCTATAATCTGTATTTTCCGGATTAGGTCCAATGAAGACTACTAATGGACACCCTTCCCATACCACTTCATGTATTGAATTGAGCTGGATTGCTCAGCTTTATTAGAATTTTTTTTTAATGGGAAGCTTTATGAAGTTCTGAAAGTGTTCAAAAGTTAATTTTTCTGTAGACCATTTTTTAGTTGCTAAGCAAAAGATGTAGGAATCATTCTGATTGAACCTTAGACCCAAGGGGCAGAACGATAATTTAAATCTTGATTATTGAAAGATACATTTTATAAGAGATTTTAAAAGTATGTGTAATTTTCAGAAAACGGAAAGTTATGGGTGAACAATAAATAACATCTCTTTAATGTTACAACTAGCCTCATTAGCTGCAGTTAGTATCAAGTCTTGCATTTTGATTTTCAGGTGAGATTTCAGGTGAGATACAGCATTTTATGCTAAATCCTGAAGCCCATCAGTTTTCAATGTATCCCATTTACAATGTTTTTTTCTAGAGAAACATGCAGCAAACAAGATCAGCTCTTGCAATACCTGCCTGAAAAAAAATAAAATAAATAGAAAACTGCAGTGTCCCTGTTGACCTTCTGGAGCCAGCTATGCCTATGGTCCTCTGTAGATACCTAGTCACTGGCTACTTTCTTTCCCACTCTCCCCTGCCCCATTATAAGCAGCACACCCTTTGATGTTATGTATTGAAACTCCTACAGTTCCAACAACCAGGGCCATCCCAGCAACAGGGTGTTTTGTGTTGGTTTGTTTTGTTGTTTTCCTTCTAAGTATTGTGCAATTTAAAAAGTAAAATAAAATAAAACAGAGTCTTTGATTTGGGTTCAGCATGTTGGATAAAATTCAGAGCATCCCCTAACAGAATGTCTGGAAGCTGTAGGTGGATTGTGGGACACTGGATGTGTAACAAAAGCACCAGTAACTCATGTGCAGGCACCAGCTCTACACCCAGGGCTCCTGCTCCCATTTCCACACCGAGGCTGCAGGAAGTCAGACACTGTCCTATAGCACCAGGATTAACAAGAACGACTTCACTGCTTGTCCTGGTTTGGGCCCAACACAACAAAGAACCAGCCCCTGTGGCCACTCACTCAACCTCCCCCTGCTCACGCACACTCTGGGATGGGGAGGACAAAGCTCATGGGTTGAGACAAAGGACAAGGAGGGTTCTTCACTGATTAAGGTCTCAGGCAAAACAGACTCAACTTGGGGAAAAATAATAATTTAATTTCACACTAATCACACACACACAGGACACACACAGAGAGCACAGCTTGCATATGTTACCCCCACCCCTCCCTTCTTCCCAGGCCGAGATGCTCTAGAACTGACCATGACTCAGGGAAAGCCAATCCTTAAAACAAATAAATAAATAAAAATCAGTGAGTTTATTCCATGATATTTAAGGCAAAGAATTAAACTTGTGAATTGCAGGGAAATTCCAGCTGGAGCAAACACAAGGATTGCCTCATCCAACCTCTGGCTTAAACCAGGGTCAGCTGTAAGATCAAGCCTGCTCACTCAGAGCTTTAAATGTCCTTGATATTGCATTTTAAGTAGGTCAATAAAACATTCATTAGTGCCTGCACGAATATCCAGCTATCCCATCTATTCTTACTGGAAATGTTGCAGTTGTAAGCATTGCCAGCAGATGCCACTCCAGTAAAGTTGTTATAAAATACATAAAATCGTCAAGATTAAGACCTTTCGTTCCTTGGTTGGTACCGGCCCAGCAGCTTCATAGAATTACTTCAATCAGAAGCTGGTCATTGGAATAAAATCCCCCAAATCCTGCACCACCACCACCATCCCTCCTAGGGAACCGAATTTTCTTGGGTTTAGTGCAGAAACAAAACCACAGCGTTACAAATCACAAAGGTGTTGTGTTCTGGTTTGGTTCGGTGGGTTTTTTTTGTAGTGCGGGAAGGACCCCAGGGGTGGCTCTGGTAAGAAGCTGAGAAGCTGCCCCTGCTCCAAACCCAGCCGAGGAGCCATACAAAAGAACTGAGATAAGACCTGAGCAGAGAAGCACTTAAGGGAGAGCTGTTCTGGGGGAGAAGAGCTGTGGCTGTTCCTTTGTTGTAGTGTTGGGCCCAAACCAGGACATTAATGGTGAGCCAGGCAGGAGAGAGAGACAAAGAACCACGACGTGTTGCTTGATGCAAGCAGCTGGAGCTGGCAGATGCTGATCACTGCCTCTACCCACCTCAGCTGGAATATTTTCTTGGTCATGTCTCTGTTTGGCTTTTAGTCTCTGAACATCCTTAAACTTTTCAGAGGACATAAGAGCAGTGTTGTTGTTAGTAAAGTGGCTGGACAATGCATGTGTGTCCTGGAAGAGGCTATTGGGAAGAAGCAAAGAACCTGTCTGCTTTTCCTGGCCTCCATTAGCTAGAGGCAGCTCCTCAGTGATAGGAGAAGCCCAGCTGCAGAAACACTCCTGCCTGCTGCCAGTGAAGAAACCTGAGAAGCTTGATAAGACTAAATGCTGTGCTGGGGCTTGACAGTGTTGGTGGGCTATGACTTATCCAAGAAGCAGCTCACCAGAGCAGCAAGGAGACACCACCACGCCCCAACGTCCTGCAGCTGCCTGAGGATCTTGACTATATTTTAAAAATGAAACTTGCAGTTACAAAGGCACCATAAAGGAGGTGGGAGGGAGATCGTGTACTGTAAGAAAAGCTGAATGACATGGAGGTGCACCTTCAAATCGCAGAGCAGTATGGTATCACTGCTTCTGAAAGCAGTTGTGGTGGGCACAAGAAGTCAAGAAACCGCATCTATAATGTCTTTACTTAGAAGGGGGAAAAGGAACAAGGCAGACCCTTAGACAGAAACCATGGTGTTCATTCAGTTCCTGGACATTTTGTGAACTAAGGGAGCCCCACCAGCTTCTGAAAGGATAGAGTAGAACAGCATTCTCCTCCCAGGAGGAGCGAGAGGGAAGTCTCCCCTGGACTCTTGGGTTTCTCAGAGGGGAATCCCTCTGCTCATCATGTCCTTAGGGAAGGAGGCATGTCCACAGGAGTCCACCATCCACCACTCCTTATTTAATGAGCTTCTCTTCCTTTGTAATCTCACTGATCTCAAGTTGGATGATAGAAACCTACTTATTGCACCCAAACAACCAGCTGTGCAGCAGTCAGTAAACTGGAACAAATTATCTGGGATAAAAAGAGCAAAGAGTTCCTTGAGCAACTATGGCCCAAATAGCCCTGTATTGTCAAGCCACATCCTGAGAGAGATGAAGTGTTCATCCTCTGGCAATGCTGAATTCTCCCAATTGACTATTATCTAGGCTGAGTAGTTCAAACTTGGAGGTCAGACCTGAGTGTAAAAACTGAGATAGTGACAATCACTCCTGAAGCTGTTGGTTTCCTGTAGGGCTATCAGCATTACCCCTGGGAATTGATGCTCCTGACCTTCTCCTGTTCCCAACAGGCAGTGATTTACTCCAGTCACACTTGGGAAAAGAGGCTGTCTCAGCACCAGTCCTGAGGTTCTTCTCTGTCTCTTTGCAGATGCAGCAGACTTTTAGGAAGATTACAGATGGCATCTGTTCTGCAGCAAGGTGCTGAGCATGCAGCAGCAGCCCCAACACACACCACTGTGTATTACCATCAACTTTCAGCTATACAAATATTTCCAAGCCTCTATCAGTGACAGTTCGTAACTTTACTAACTTACCAAAACCTTTTTGCCCTACCAGCCTCCAACTCCACTGTCCATGGTACAGTACCATTTGTATGTCTCTATTCTGAACACATTGGTGGGATTAGCAGCTCTCTGCAAGGCAATTTTCTGTGGACTCAGATTGACTGTATGTTTACGGTGTTTGAATGTGTTGCCTCATGTCAGGAAATAACATAACTGAAACCACAGAACCAAGATTTCCTTCTCTCTTTTTTTTTTTTTTTTACTTGCATTTAACAGCATTTTGGGTCAGGTCTTAGAAATACAATTGTGTTAGGGTCAGATTTTTGATAGAAGGTAAAATGCATTTTAACTGGTTGATTATGAAAAAGATTATTAATTTTGCTTTTGAGAAAATTGTATCTGAATATATCACCAAGGGCTGAAACCAAGAGCCATTCCGACATTGGAGTAAAATGAAGCAAACGTAGGAATCCTTCAATAAAATCACCTAGAAGAATGAATGCACTTGAGTAAAAACATCACTTACTTACACCAACTGGACATTTGACAGAACCAAAGCAGCAGACCAGACCTCTTCTTTCCCCCACAAACTATTGGTATTTGATGGTACTCTACCATCATCACTTGACATTTTAACTGCTCCTTTTGTAACACAGTCTAGTATTTGTGTAAGCTCAATGCAAATTTTGGGCCACAGGCAAAGCAGACTAAACACACAGAGTGCTTCTTGCTACCCAGAAACATGAAGTCCACTCACCTGCATCTTTTCCGCTCCTGCAAAGAGAGGAAACCATTGCAATTGTGATCTTAAGTTAAGTAAGAGTTAAGATTTATGGATGAAAACCTCATTGAGAATTAAATAGCTTTGCTAGACTGAGAAAAGAGCAGATACTGATTTAATGAATGCCCAAAAGTTTCTTGTGATACCCTCTATGTAGTTTGCTAGGATTATTTAACGTATTGAAAACTCACTTTAAAAGCAGTCTGATCTTGCAATCCTCACTAAAGCAAAGCCTCAGTTTTGAATGAGGTATAAAGGATTAGATGCTCTAATGAAAATCTCTTTATTGCCACCAGCTACTTTGTGTTCTTTTGTAGAATTTCTATAGAGAAAATCTCCATAAATGTAAAAGAAATGTGGATGGGACCTCCAGGCATCACCTAAACTTTTGTGATGAGACAGGAGCCTTGGTCAACATAATTGAGATCTTACTATAAAATTATCCAGCAGAGAAAAATGCAGGACTTTTGTAACCAATTTCAGGTTTTCACCCTGTGAAATAATTTTAAAGCTTAAATAATTTATAAAGCAATGTCAAAAATTATTTTAAACCATTTATTAATAGAATAAGTCTTCATTGAACCTAATTAAGATCATCTTACTGAAAAGTAGCCATAGAGAACATGGATCTTTCTATCTTTATAAACAAACCTTTAATGTTGGAAGACCAGTGTGCCATCTCAGTCATCTCTTTCTGATTTTCCATGAAGGTGATTCTACCTCTATTATCTGCTTGTTACCTTTCTCATCTGCTTGTTAGCTCTCTTAGCCCTTGACTAAATTCAATTAAACTACTTCCCTTCAATCCCAGATGGGATTGAGCGAATACCACCCATGCCACCCATATGTTGTGCTTTTAAATACCTCACCATCATTTCACAGGTGTTTTGTTTTGCCTTTCAACAAATATGATATCATGGACTCCCATAAGGTGTGACATCCAGCTTTGTCTCCCTGTTCTCCCCACAGCATCCCACTCCCTCACCTCCACACCCACAGCACCAGGTGAATATATTTTTCTCTTGCACTCTAGTATTCTGCAGTTCATCTGCTCTGGATGTTATATTTCAATTTAATAAATCAAAGAGGTGGCCAAAAACTTATCCTGAACTCTCAGTCATTTATTTAAAAGGACAAAATTAAGTGACCCCAGGACACATGTTCTTTCAGATTCCACTTGACAGCATGTCTTCATTCATCTCCATTTGGGCATGGAAATAAATACACCTCGCAAGTATCTTCCTCCTTTCTTCCTTCAAACCAGTCTAAGCCATTACTGTAACAGCAGTGAGCTCTTGATTACCCTTTCTACTCCACTCTACCCTTATGTGGCATCGTGGGACACTCAGAGCATCACCAATGATACAGTCTTGATGTCTTCCTCTTTGTGAGCTAATCAGGAGACCTCCTTCAAAGAAACAAGATAGTTTTGTTATTTTCAAATTCAAAATAGTGGTTTTTTTTCTTTTAAAGCTGATTTTTTTTTTTAATACTTACAGTCACATTTTAATAATTTCAGCATCCTTTAAGGATCAAAACTATACTGCTGCATGCCTAATTCCTTCAGTCCTTCTTTTTCAACCCTCTGTTACCAAGATCAGCTGGTTAACACAGAGCTTTAAACAGTTGTTTATGTTCAAATATCCAGCCACATATCTCTGAAGCCTATCAAAATGTAAGACAAAGATAGCTTAGAAAAGCCTCTTTATCCATGCAGTTTTACTGTTGCTTAAGGTGCAGTTGTTCTGCAAAAGAGATTTACAAGGATTTTGTATCAGTCTTTTTATGACTTGTTCATTTTACAAACTTAACAGACAGCTCTTTCAATCGTCAGTCCTAAACACTAATCCCTGGCAAGTCAGCTGTTTCTTTTCTGTGAGCCCCACTGCTATCAATAGCAATCAGCCTTTATTAGCAATAGCAATCCCACAGCTGGAAATATCCCAAATAAAAATTCTGGGGGCAATGCAGAAACCAGAATGTAGTTCAACATGACATCATTGGCTCTGCACAATAACGGGCACTAAAAAAAGTCCTCCCAAACCCAGTAGAGGCATTTGAACTGAAATGTAATGTTTTGTCTTTGCTTACAGTTAGGAAAATCTCCTGAAGTTACAAGTGTAGAGGCAAGCCCTCAAAAGTCAGGAACTGCTGGTCAGAAGCTAGACATTTTAAACAGAATTAAACAGGCATTAAAATACCCTGCCCTTACCCCAGGGCTGCTCCTGAAAAGGAAGAACAGGGCTGACCAATGCCTGCCACTTGGCTGTGAAGAGCCCAGCCTGTTGGCCCAGCAGCTGCACATCAGTTGGGAGAACAGAACTGCCCTTTAGTTCCTCTGACTGACCCCCACACAGGTATTACCCTTCCTTCAGCACTCAGATGTTGGCATTGTTGCTTCCCAGTTACTGTTCCCTGAGATTGGCTCTGCCACTAATGACTTTTTGCCTTATCCCTGTCTTGGTCCAGCTTTGTCAGTGGTGCTTGTGTGTCTCTGTATCTTGCACAGACTGCCATTTCATGAACCCCAGTATATCCCAAGATTTTGGAAATATCTTTATTCTTTCATTTTAAACAAAACCTCTGTGCAGGTAGGAATAGGACCATATGTGGGAACATCTTTCCTTAACTGCCCCATCATATTTTTTCTGAAGCTAGAAGAGTGTAAACATCTCCCACCCCATCCTACCCATTACAATGAATACCTCTGTTCCCACTGACCTTATTTTTCCACTTCGTTGGCTCCAGCTACTTCACACATTTCCCATGGCATAGCACAATATGGGGCATTGTATCTGGAGTGGACGTGCCTGCAGTTGACTCCAGCTACTGCCTTTGCTGCGTGATTTCACAGCAAATTATTATTTGCTTATGAATAGATAGTCATAGAATCACACAGTCATTTTGATTGGAAAAGACCTTGCAGATCATCAAGTCCAACCATCATATGAGTAACACTCTAGTTTGACCACTCTTGGGGGGTATTGCATATGGGTTTTTTAAACTGCATTCTTGATACTGGAGTAAGCGCTTGTGTGTTTGTACTATTGTGTCCTGAGGCTTGTCAGGTACTTTTTTGTTTGTTTGCTTGTTTAATGTCAAAGAGCATTATGCAAAGCAGCAGCATCCACATTGCTTGCCTCCTCCCTCTCCTCCATAAATGCCCCCAGACTACTTTTCCATTTGTTACAGCATCACTATTTTTGGATATAACTGAAGAACTATGTGAACTATGGTGGGGTGCAGACCACTGGAACCTGAACTTCATTACTAATTCAGAGAATCATAGGATGTTTAAGTTTGAAAGGGATCATCAGGCTTTATAACCAAAGTCACCTTAGCAAAAATTTGCAAAGTAGGTCCATATCTAGTTCAGAAGCATTCTTCTGAACCCCTAGAAAATCCCAGCCTCTGCCCTGAACTGAGCAGGACATCTCACCTGCTGCAGCCCTGACACCTCAGTGACTCTGAAGTACTGAACTATGGATTATAGTACATTAAAAAAAAAAACCAAACCAAAAAACTCTGAAGGATTATATATGATCAGGAGTGCAGAAATGTCTCTCAACTCTGAGTCAAAGACTCTTTCTTTGTACAAACCTGTATGTATAAACCTTTATCCCCCAAAACATACAACTTAAATATAGTGCACACATGGAATACCATGCTGTGGAAGAAGGGCGGTTGAGGCATCAGCAGAAAGGAATGCAACTCCATAATCAATTTAGGTACTTACTGGTATGAAGTACCATGAGTGAAAGAAAGAGAGAGAAGTTAAGAAAACAAATAGTTGAAGTCAAGGCAGAAAGCCTGGCCCCTTAAAGAAGGCTCATCCTGGTCCAACAGTCTTAAAACATGAATAACCTATGCATAAAGATAGTTTCACTTGGCTTCAGACAGTTGTCATTCTAACCTGTACACAGTTTCATATGGCTTCAGACAAATGTCATTCTCCAAAGCAACTTCAGAGTCCTCCCTTGTTTGCATCAATGCTCTTCCATCATTTGCATCAATGCTGTGGTACACAGCACAGTCTAAACATTAGTAGAGGGGAAAAAAACCCTCTGATACTAATAAGACAATTTCTGATTCAAGTATAGGGCAAAGCACTGCACTCTTTGAAGCCCTAAGGATGGAGCTGGAGGTGAGGGCTCCAAGTGTAGGGGGTATTCTAAATATGGTTCTAGGTCTATTTGTGGTTCTAGAGCAGGTTCCTGCTCATGTTCTAGGTCAATGGGGGCTTCTGGATCCAATAAAATGGAAACTTTCATAACTACTTAGTTCCGCAACCTTGACTTCATTGAATTGAATACATTATGATACTGACTTTGTATTTTGGATCTCAAAAGGTCAAAAACCCCAGTCATATCTGGAATTCACAAGGAGCTATAAAAAGTCTTTTTGGAATATTTTGAAAGTTGAGCAACAAAACCACATAATTTGTGGCAATTTCTAGAGTATATTCTACTGTTTTGCACAGTGACCCAACTTGAAAGTTACATAAATTATGTTATCCACAAGCTGTTAACACTGCAAGTGAAAGAAATGAAGATGGCTCAAAGATCTTAAAAAACAACCAGCCTCCCCTCAAAACAAGATCTCCCTTGTGCCAACAAGCTCCATTTGCTTTGGAAAGAAAAATACTTAAAATACATTTGCCATTTAGAGCTTTTACACTTTATTATACAACAGTAATCTTTATCCTCACAGCACCTGGGAGAAATTTAGGTGTCTCATTTTGTAACGTTCCCTACTATAAACTTAAAAAAAAAAAAAAAGTTAAGTATGACAAAAATGATCAATTTTAAGCATGACTTAAAGAATAGAAACTGATCTCCTTTGCATTTCCTTCCCACCCTGTACTCCAACAATTCTCATATCTTTTGTTCCACAGAAGATGGATTCTATTTGGGAAGACTACCTCGATAAAATAAAGGACACCACAAAACTTCAAGAGTGAAAACTGAGCGACAGGGAACAATAAATTTAGAAGCTTCCTTACCCATACAAACATTGAGTGAAGCAAACCAGTCCCCTGTCTGAGCATACTTAGGCCTGTTCATTCCCAAGTATTGTTCAGTTATTAAAAAAGTTAAGATAGCCTTTACCTTGTCCTTAACTAAATGAACTAAAGATTTGATGTTTGAATCTCCAGAAATATTTCAAATATACGACCAATGCCTACAAAATCTTGGCTCCTGCACTTGAAAAATACTGGTCTTTGGCATCAAATGAGATTCCTACAACCTTCACAGCCAAGCAGGTGACAAAGGCAAAATGCTGGCATGAAAGGGGGACCTCATCCTCAGCACCATGAGAGATGCTCCACTCTCCGTGCAAGCTCTCTGCTCACACATCAGGTATTTTCTTTGCAACCAAACTCTGAGATTGTCCTTAACACAAAAAGCAGGTTGGGGGAAGAGCCAACACACACAGGCCACACTGCATTTCTGTCTTCTGTTATTTGACAAAAATAAAGTAACTGTGAAAATAAGAGTCCCACCAGCAGTCTAATAATACTGCTAAAAATCTATTGAATGCTGTAGCAGATAGGTAGGCATCTGCTGTTGTTCAATTACAAAATCAAGGAAAGAGAAGTACTGAGAAAATTCATCTTTCCATAGCTACGGGGAAGGGATGCTCTGCCCAGAAAGCCAGGATGCACAATCCATAAACCATGTTGTAAGCATCTCAGCAATTTTAAGTCATGAAAATAATAGTGCACCAACCCTGCAAAGCCAGATTGGATGTGACTTTGAGTAACCTGGTCGGGTGGGAGTTGTCCATGCAGGGGATTTGATCTTTAGGGTCCCTTCCGGCCCAAACCATTCTGTGATTCTATGATTTGTGCATCCTTGACACAACGTTGTTTTCTTGGCAAGGCCAGACAACTTCTGTCCACCTCTCTGGCAGCTACAGCACAAAATTTTCTTCTGGCTTAACTAAAAAAAAAATAAAAATTTAAAAAAACATATTTAACAATTCTGTTTTATCATAAAGCCTTTTTAGCTTAAAAATGCCTTCGCACTTACCAGGTTAATCTCTGCAGATGAAATCAACAGGAGTTTGTTAAACCTCGCTATTCTGTTTCTACCTGCTGGATGATGGAAGGCTCAAAAACAGAGCTAAGGAGCTCAGTTTGCCAGCACCAGAATGACCATTACAATTACTTCCCACTGCTTTTAGGATCTAGTTTTGGTTAAATTGGAGCTGCTCGCTCAGTATTATGGGGCAAGTAATATTTTATTGAAATAAGCTCTATGTGATGCATATACACAAGTAAGGATGTAAACGTTTGCAAAGGAAGGAAAGCATTTTTCAGATTTCACATTTAATCAGGTCTCTGGAGGCCCTTGGTTTTGGAAGGATGGTTAAAGTTTGCTTCACAAGGTGGTAATTTGTACAAACCCAACTCCAATTACAAAGAAGTTGAGTTACTCCTTTCTCCTGGCAGTCTGGGTTGATCAACCACCAGACCAGCAGGCAGAAACAAAATGGGTAAAAAAATTAAACAGGCTATAGAAAATGAAACATCTTGTTCCTGCCTCAAAATTTGGCTCGAGCTCTGTCACATGTAGGGTAGGACAGCTTTGGTCAACAGTTAAGAGAGAGGCTGCTGCAGGAGAAGTTTTTGGGAAGCCTGGAGAAAGAAGAACATGAAACCCTATCCATGTGCTACCTTTAAAGATTAAATTAAGTCTAAAATGACCATGGCTGAACAGTCAACTCCTGCCTTTTCTGAAGCTATTTTAAGACTAAAAACAGCTGAAGGAAGCTGTTCTCCAAATTTCAAAGGGAAGAGTTCAATTAATTTTTCAGTGATGCCTCAGTGGCACTGCAGGATATCCCCTAGGCTGCAACAATTATTACTATGAAACAAATCTATTTTGATTTTCCTCTTTGTTACGCATATTAAGCATCTAAATCCTTTTGTTCAAACAGACATAGAGCAGAAACTTTTCTGGTTTCTGCCCTCTCTCCAGCACTTCAATTACCTTTCTACAACATACACACACACAAAATCAGTACTCCATTGCTAGAGAAAAACCTACATCTTACACTAATCCCAAACAACCAGTTATTTATTTCAAAAAAAGAAAACTGATAAAATGCTGTATTAAAATAGCACCTCTTCTAACCAGGAAAACATGGATATAAGGAGGAAAAGTTAAATGCTTTCATCAAGAAACTTGTAATAAAAGTGAGGGGTTCTTTTCCTCTTCTTCTCAAACCAACATATTTTGAAGAGGAACAACAGAAATTAGTGGGAACATTGAATCTATATGCAGCTTGTAAAATATTAAAGCACCATTTTTAAGTCACTCCTCACTTTGCAGCACTGCCCTGATGTTTTCCTCTGTTAGCATCAGCTTTGGCAACAACAAAAACATAGAAAGACTCTGAGATAACTCTGTAATTCGAGTATTTTCCTTTTTGTTCTTTTTAAAGCAGACATCTAGCCATTTCTCAATTATTAGTGAGGAATTTCTCCTCACAGCAAAATCTGTTGTCCTTACCTTTAGAAAATTTAACACTACTGAAACTCAGTAGCAGAGTTTGAAAGATCCATAGCACTTGTAATGGCTGTATCACTCTGTAATGCCAGCTCCAAGCTGCACCAACTGATAGCATTATTCAGCTCCTTACTCAAAAGACACACTTGTCAGTAATTTCTATTTAATTTGTCAGTATCTGTGTTATTTAACAAACCAATTTAAGTTTAGAAATACCGCATACTCACAGCATACACAGGTGCTATATTGTAGTTATGTTACTGCATGTAAAGTTACTAGGCCATTCATAACATGTGATATCATATACAAAGGCATGCTGAAGCATATGGATTGGAAGTAAGCAATTAAAACCAGTGTAAGCCACTGTTGCATTTCCTGCAATTCAAGTTGTATTTTATTGCTTCCATGTTTTTCATAGATGCATAAAAAATGCTGAACAGTATTTACTAGACTGTATAAATATAAGACAATTAATGTCTGGAAATATTTCAGACTAAAAAGACCAAACTCTGTAATACAAAGCATATTGATTTCAGAGAAGCCACGAAGACCCAGGGCTTGAAGATGTCCAACATTTTTATTTATAATAGCTGAAAGCATATGGAGAAACATTTGTGATTTGGATCCAGTTAAACAAAGCACAAAATCTATTGCCTTTAGAATAAGGTGAATGACTTCATGGCAATGACGTTGTCCTTCAGCAGATATATAAAATGTATTTAACAATTTATCATGCAATGAAAAAGCTGGGATTTTACTGCTGGTGCAGACTTGGACTCAAGTCTTCACAGACAGCCTCTGCTGGGTCTGTCCGCACAATGCTCAGATCTCAGGCTGCAACACTGCAAGGCTCTGCACTTGGGGAGCAGTGTTTCCGACTTGAACTCATCTCCCGCTATATTAGTCACATGCATTAAAGACATTAAGTTGGTTATGTATTTCACCTTACATTCCTATGACATTAATAAAAAAAAAAGTAAGTTAGAAGTAACACAGCAATAAAATACAGTACTTTATGAAGTGCTCATTCTAGTCCCCTTGATTATCAGTCACCTCGTTTCCCTCAGAGTACTTGGGAACACAAGAAACGCAGATGCTTCAACCAACATTAATTATTTTGAGCATGCTAAATGTGCCACCATCTTCAAAGCTTTTTACAATTCCATTTATACATTTTCAAGGAAGGAATTTGCATTTTTGCCTGTCAGAAACCCTCTCTTCTGGAGTCCTTTCATTTGCCTACCACTGCTGTGGACTTGTAATTTCCTTACCTACACTTCAAATAGGTGCACTCCCCCACTCCCATCCCTAAGCTGATCTCTGGAGATCTCCACCCTTGGGTGACTTTCAGGTGTGCTTCCATTACATCATGCCAAAGCTCCCACAAGAAGGATTTTTTTTCTTCATCATCCTGTTTCAGTAACAGCAAGTGGTCATCAAGATCAGCCACTCAGCAGAATTCAAACAAAACTGTTCATTCTTGAATGAAAGCACAGTACAGCTTGCTGACGCTATGACAAATCATTACAGCAAACTGCAGCTCACCAAGTATTATACAAGTGAAACAATAGATTGAAACACATTTGAAAAGTAATATAAATAGACTGAGTAAAACCAGAGAACCTGAGTTTTCAGTTACAACCAATTAATTGCAGAACCATTGTATTTTCAGATTGCAACTTACCATTTTTAAAGTTTCCTTTTAAGAGTATTTTCCTTTTTATCTTTTTTTCCCCTTAACTTAAGGAGTATTGAAAGCTGTCATTAGCATGCAACCTGTGTGTTCTCCTTCTGTGTAGTCTGAGATCTGTGTAAGAATGTGACCTCATGAAGACTTGGTATGAGTTTGTCACATCACAAATGTTTCCTTGAGTCAGAAGTATCTAAGAGGAGTATTTAAATCTCTGAAGGATTTCCCCCCATCCCCATGAACTAAAACCAGGACAAGCAAAGCAGATTGAGTGACCTCCTCGAGCAATACTGCCTTCAAAAGCCTTGACCACACATTGACCTACCACACTAAAGAGACTCCAATCTCTAACTTCGCTTGGTGTAATGTCCTACTCTTTTCAAGAAAGATTTCAGGGGAAAAAGAAAAGGCAATTAGAATTTTATTTCCTTTTACTGCTGGAGCAAGGCCTCCTGATCATCATACAGAACCTGAACCAGCACATCCCTGGTTAACTGCACTCTCCCTGTGAGTACCCAATATTTACTAGGCACTGCACCTGAACTTCCATGTCTGACAGGATCACACCTCTCAGTTTCCCCACACTTCTGGGTGCAGTGGTAATCTCCTGTTTACATAGACTCCATTAAGTCACATAACTGCTAATTTCAGCTTTCTACTTTAGTAATTTCTACTTCAAAAGTCACTTTTGGGAGGTCAAACATGTATATTGGCTACATAACTGAGAGATCCACTCCCATACAGCGAACAACATGGAACATAATGGTAGGATGTTAAAAGGCCCTCCCCTCTGACAATCCTAACACTCTGGCAAATACCACAGTTAAATAAAATAATATTTAAGTCCACAGTATACACAGAATTAAAAGCTTTGCCTGTTGCATTGGGCTATGAGGAGCACTGCACTAATGCAGATTATGCCAGTCATTGTGGAAGATCTGACAAAACCAGCACATGTGCCAACGCCATGAATGCTGACACCTTTCTAGCCTGGCGGGCACCCAGGAGTATCAGCTCCTCAGGGCTGTACTGCTGTAAGCACTCACTCTGAACAAGGGAAAGGATTTTTCACTTACCCTGTGAAATCCCTCAATGGACCAACTAAATCAGGGCTGAACTCCTTGGGCCCCTCTCTGCTGCATACCCTGTAGCATGTTGTCAGCTGTAGGACTGAGAGCCAGGGAGAGCTTCACTCATTAGCAGAGCAGGGATTACTGGGCAAAAATAGTAAGGCACATTTTTGGCCAGTTTTGTCTCAAATACAAGCATCTTCCACTGGCAGAGAGTAAGGTCTCAGCCTGAGAGCCACATAAAACTTTCTCATCTGCTGCAGCCACAAGGCTTCATGACAGTGACAGACTTCCCTCTATGTTCATTAGGTCTTAATGAGCATGTCGACACTCCTCGTTCCCTCAGGGCGACCTTTCAGCTGCTGGGGCTGGTTCTGCAGCATCACAGGACTTACCAAGCTATGTAGGTTCAACCTGGTTCCACAATAACTACTGGGATAGAAAATGTCAAGCAGCAGATCATTTACCTTCAAAAAAGAGGTAATATCTTTTTTCTATTTTAAAACATACATACTTTATTTGCAAAGATTGGAAAGCAGCCTTAAGATTGCCCAGAAAGTCACCACCTTTGCTGACCATCTCAATTTGTGGATTCCACAAGCATGCAGATTGATAGGGTTTGAAACCTGTCTGTGAGTTTTCAGACCTCTTGCAGCCCTTCTCATTTCTAGCTGCTTCCTTCCTTGCAGGTATCAGCCTGCACTCAACACTTCCAGAACTCCCTTATACTTTCTTTTCTTACACCCACTTCCTCACTACTCTACATTTTTCTCTGCCTGTGTCAGCAGCTTGTGGACCAACTCCTAAAGGCTTTGCAAAAAAATTCAGGATATAGTTCAGCACACTTACAGCATATTTAGCACAGATAACATTACTGCCGAGTTGAAAGTTCAGAGAGTAGGTGGCTCCACATCACCACTCAAGAACATCACACTTGAAATGGTAAACACAGGATGATGATGGAAGATCACTTGCAACTCTTACCATGCTTGAGCAGTTGCAGAAATACCTGCAGTTGCAAAGAGAAGTGAAAATATCACACCGGTAACAGCTCTAAAATAGCTTGTTGTTCACCTAACTGAACAACAACAATGGCAAAATTAAGCATCCCAAAAAACTGTCAGCCTGCAGCTGAGAGCTGCAATAGCCAGAGCAGCAGTACCATTCATCCGCAGGAGTTGCTCCATGTCTTTGCCATTGTTTATCAGGTATATCAAGGTAGGATACTGAATAAAGAATACTCGTTGAGTTAGATTCAGGACACCAAACTCCATAAAAGAAACATTATAGAATGCATTTATTGACTGAGAGTTGAACTGGGACCCATTTATAAAATGGAAGTAATTTTACAAAGATCCTTGACTTCCAGCATCAGTGATGACCAGCTACCTGAAGAACTCTCTGTGCAACGAGTGAAGGCGCCGATTACCAGGTAACATGCAGACACTAATGTTGTGACTTCAAGGTTTTGCTGAGCTTTCCCAACATCTAGAGCTGCATCTCCTTTTCTGTATTTTGGACAATCACGCCAAGTTCTATTAACACTTTTTTTAAAAAATTCAGATTCTAAACCCAAATTAATTTGAACAGATTTCCTGATGTGACTTACCAACTTCAACAGTCTCAGGTGACCATATCCAAGGAATTAAACGCAACTCCCATCAGACATTCATATGGGATAATATAAATCAATAGCCTTTTGAATGTTAAAAAAAGCCAGTTGATTTAACAAACTGAATCTCTCTCTTCCATTTAGACTCTCCTAGGTGGATGCAACTAAACAATAAATAATCCTCAGCATTTCCACACACACAAAATAACCCCTCAAGAGGAAGAATTTACGTGAACTTTAGCCTTTTCTTCAAGTACTTCACACTGGCCCCAGATTCACTGAAATCACCAACTTCTTCTCTTTTCACCTGCTCTCTATCAACCCCCCCCACACACACACACAGAGTGATAACCTACAGAGTCAAAAAAATTTACAGTAGCCCAAAAAACTGTTAAGTCTTGGCTTCAAAGTCACTTCTGGAAACTTTATCCTTGTTTCCATTAGCCCAGTCTTGTTCAACTACCAAAAACAGAGGGAACTTTATCTTGATTTTGCGAGCTTTATCTATTTAGCACTGGAACTGAGCCTACTTGAACATTTTCAAAAGAGCCTATGTAAAGTGCTTATAAACATCAGTTTGATCAACAGCAGACCACCCTCCTAGTTTTATAATACACAACTTTAAAAAACAGATACTGTACAACTCTGGTCACTGATGGAAAGATTTGGTAATACTGTTCGGAAATTTAAGTAATAAGTTTTTATACTTGTTGCCTAAACACTACCCCAACAATAGCACATAATTTTAGAGTGTCTGTTTTATTAAAAAACAAAAAACAAACAAAAACCCACAAAACACTTATAACTCATTCAGATTTGTGCAAACTTGGCACTGGTACCAATGGTTTGCCAAAGCAGCAGTAACCCTATTATCCCTCTGAACCAAAAGGCAACAGCAGAGAAGTACAGCTTTCAGGATGCAAAGTCAAGGACATTTAAACAGCTACACTCAGTATTTGGCCATAAGACAAAATGAGCAACACTGTCCTCAGTGTACAGACAGCTATATTAATCTTTCATGGTAGGTTTTATTTTATTACCAGTATTGAAAATAAGTCATGAACATAAAAGCAGCAAGAGAAAAAGTCAGACTAACTGTAATTATTTTTTCCCTGGTCTTGCCGTCTGCCCTCCCCCCCTTCCAAGTTCTCTGTGGATACAGAGACCAAAGTGTATGTGCCATGTGAGAACGTAAACCCAATCATATATTTAAAAGTAATTTTATGTACAGTGGTTACCATTCATAAATGTTACACAGTCCCTGCAATTACATTATTTGTAAGGCAAGTCTTCACTTTCTGTACTTAATCTTCTGATGGAGAAACAAAGAGGGATGGAAGCAAGGAGTAAGGAATTATCACAGTCAATAAAAATTTGGGGAATTTGAGCAGTAAACCTCAGAAAGCCTCCTATGAAGTTCCAGAAATAAATGGTGGCAGTGTGTATATATTGCAATTTTATTTCATTCGCTCAAACAAAATGTTAGCATGTAAGAAATTTTAAATGACACAGTATGATAAAAATAGAGAATGAACTGAGAAACTAAAAACAAGGTAAACCTAAATGCATGAAAAGTCAACATTCACTAGTGATCATCTTCAGTCTTTGACACTTGATGCTTGACAACTTTTTAAAACAATGAACTGGAAATCATTATGACTATCTGAAGAGATTTCAGCACCAGCACTAAGATTTTTACATTCAGTTGGTTTGCAGTTGACTTGGTAGCCACTTGTCTATGGTACAGGTTTATCACAGGTCAGATCACAGTGTTGAGGAAAGCAATGCCTTCCTGGCATTAGAAAAGATACCTTAAACTGCCCTCAGCTTAAGACATCCATTGTACAAAAGCACAGAACCATCACAATATGTTTTTTAAAGAACTTAGTTACCAGTAAGCAAAATAATCTTAGCCTCTGCAGTTCATTTTCAATACTGAAATCTCTGGAAACGGAGCAACTGTCAGTAGGACAGGAAATGTCTACAGTAATCTTTAATTCAATCCAATTTTCTGGAAAGAACTAATTCGGCAGTTTGGGATTACAGAAAGTATGTATGTAGAAGTAGCACAAAAGATGACATCTGTTCCTTTTTCTTTTAAACAGAAATCATGTTAATTGTAGACCAAGGCACAAAACGTTTAGTGCATAAACCAGTTCCTTGCACAATCTATTAGTTCAGCCTTTAATTTTGGACCACTTATACCCATTCATGCTATTCCACTATGTTACTCCCCAGCTCTCCTACAAGTCAAACATTATTTCTGACATGGATAAACTTCCGTAATGCTCAAAAAGTCTGTGTAAAACAAAAAATTACATCAAAAAAGATGAAAATGCCTCCTCTTGTTTTGAAAAAAAAACACAACACAGTACTTGACAAGCTTACTATGGATTTTTTTAATGCCTCCAATAAATGCATGCAGAAAAATGTTTTTGTTTTGTTTACTTGCTTAAAAAAAATTAATAAACGGCAATATTTCCACTGCAGTCTTCTCTTAGAATATGAACAGGAGATATTTGAATTGGAGCCCACTGAAGCCTTTCCAAAGCCGTAAGTGCTGTTTTGATTTGGTGTTCAGCACTTAAGACAGTATGTTATTGAAAGCATTTGTCCTACGAATGGAGCTGCATATACTTCTAAGTGTTGTCTCCAAAAGTTTTGAGTAAACTTTTCCTTTGGATCAGAACAGATCCGAAAGCAAACATAGCATTGTTATGGCTGAAAAAAATTGACAGTGCAAAGGAAAATGGAAGATTTGTATCCATATTCTTTGTCTAAAACACTACAGATTCAATTCACAGAATTTCTATTCCACTGAATTTTACCACATTAAAAAAAAAACAACAAACAATGAAAAAAACTATACAAGCATAAAATCTGAAAACTCTGGGAAACAGAAAAGTATCATCTCCCCATAAAAATGATTCACAAATTGTTGACTGAAACCCATGGCATATAATTTACTGCTTTGCAGAATTTGGGTTGTATGGAGCTGTAGGGTTTTTTGTTGGTTTTCATTTTTTTTTGTAAGGAGGGTGACAGACAAATTAGGAGGAGAAGGGGGCATTTACTGTGACCTGGTGCTGCATCATTCTAAGATAATTAACTGCTGTCCTGTTTCACTAAACAATCAAAAAAATGAGTCTCAGAAAAAAGAGTGAAGCAGAGGGTCATGTTAAAAAGGTAAAGGAAAATGCACATACACAGGTGTATCCTCAGGAATACAGATGCCTACTTGTTTGTTCTCTCACTGAGACATGAGTTAGGTTCACATGGGAGTTTCAGAACCATTATGGAAGCGTTACTGAATTTCAAATAGAAAACTGAAAAAAGATACAAAAGGATCAAGTACCTGGTTCCATTAACATGGTTACTGATAAAAGTCACATTTTCCTCTTTATTACACATGCATGTAAGATGAAGAAAAAAAGTGTAGAAAGTAATAAAAATGTGTCACTTTCCCCCTCCCTTATCCTGCATCTTTCTGGGCATAAATTAAGCCTTACAAATGAAAAGGCTACTCTGTGACATGCAATTTTTCTTTTAATTAAAAAGCTGGCTGTGTTGTGTTACATTACAAAAATGTCCACATGCATAAATCTAAAAAAAGCCCCAAAATCTACTGCAAATCTACAACATACTAATGATTTACATTTGACTGCTGATTCGCATTATGTAGAAGTCTTAGATTTGGTAAAGCATCGTAACAATGTAGGAAGGCATCTACATCTTTAAAGTCTGGACTGTATTTGCTTTTTTTATTTTCCTATAAAATGCATGAAGGCTAACTAGAGAGGCTTCCTATCATAAAATTCCAAAATATTGATATGTCACCACTGTCTAGGTCATTCACTTACTAATATTGCCCTTTAAAAGCGCACGTTTCTAATTGTTCCATGTTTTGTGAACTGAACTTCTACATATCTGATCTTTTAAATTATTCATGGAAATATCAGATATGATAGGAAGACAAACCTGAGATACATTTGAAGTACAACAGCATTAACTTGTTAACTCCTTCATTAATAAAGAAAACCTCTCTGAAAAGCCTTCCCAAGCTTTTCCGTGTTTTTTGCCTTAACAAATTCTGAAACATGTGCAATTTTATCTTGACATGAGTAGACTTCAAAGCACTGTGATCTTGTCTGGTAGGTGTAGGAATTTCTGCATAATCATTACAGTAACTTTAAGAGTCTTTCCCATCCTGCTGTAAAGGTCAGAAAAAAGCTGCAAACTAGGAGGGGAATAGCATATCACCAGAGTGATGTGTCTGAAGCTTTTCAGAATGGGTTGTTCCTCCCTCCTCCCAAGCGTCTGTCTCCATTTTCTTCTAACAGCTCACAAAACGTAGTCAGTTTTATATCAAGTTAAAGAGTCACATCGGCTTAGTACAAGTCTTTCTATGCAGTATTTGTCTTGCTGAGCTCTTGCCTGATAGCTAGAGAGAGAGAGAGAGAAAAGTTAACAAACCAAATAGTTGAAATTAAGGCAAAAAGCCAGAATACACAACTGACCCCTTAAAGAAGGCTCATCCTGCTCCAACAGTCTTAAAACATGAATAACCTATATGTAAGATAGTTTAATGTGGCTTCACACAAGTGTCACTCTCAACCAGGCATTATGCTTTCTCATACTGTACAAATTTTAACAGTTTATTTTTCAGTCGTGCATCCTCAAAGTCTACAACCTTACCTGATGACAATCACTACCACGGGCCTTATCAAGGAGCACAGGTGTGAGCTCTTTTGTTTGTTTATTTTAAGAGCTTCCTCAGGACCCTCCCTTATTTGCATTGTACTGTTCTAAAAGGCTGCAGTACACAGCACAGTCAAAAAGTAAGGAAAAGCACTGCATTCTCTGTAGCCCAAAACCAAGTAGCTCTTTCTACAACATCAGATGATATTTACTATTTTACTGGCAATAGTATCAGTTTAATATGACTTCCTTTTTTTTTTTTTCTATACTTCATGTTGTCACTTTCCACAAAGCAAAAAAATGCACACCAAGGCAGTAAAATACTATTTTCTTTTCTTTACTTCTTGACTGATGGATCTTTAAGGGAAGTTATTGTGGAAGAATAATCTTAATTTCAGAAAACTGTGAGAATTATTTTATTGGATTCTTATGTTACAGACCATAGAGAAGACCAAAAGCCGGAAGCACAATCCTACTTTGAACATTACCAGTTTTGATATATGCACCTCAGCTGCTCTGGATTATTTAGAAATAACCCACAGAACACCAACATGATGAAAGGATAACTGCAAATTATTCAAATGCAGCATCCCTCCAACCAATTTTAGATACTACTTGGTGTCAATGTCCTATTAAGAAAAGCACAGGAGAGAAGACATACAAGCACATTAGTCAGAACAGGCCTGCCACAAATCACAGTATGCCACCAGACTAACAACAAAGCTACTCTTACCAGCATATCATTCATGGGCTAAGAACACATTATATTGACATTGTCATGCACCAGTAGCTACTTCATTTTAAGACTGAACAACAGCAGCAAACAGATTGATACCTACCATCAATGAGTTCTTCCTTTAATTTCGTTAACTCCTTCCTCATTTCATCTAAAATGTCCTGTGGTGTCAGAGCATAAGAAACATCAGTTTTGCAACATGAACAGATTAGTTTTGCCACCTGTAGTCTTATGCTGAGAAAAATGCAAAATTCTTTCTACCTTTTGTCCATCTTTAACTCTTCTGAAATGCACAATCCAGCCTTTGCCATCCAAGTTAATCCCACAAATCTATAGCTTCCCTAAATCATTCTTACTGCAGGTAAAACAAATTTTTAAAAATCCTTCCATAAAAGTCCTGCAAGTTGTTTCCTGCAGAACTTATGAGAGGAGAAGAGACATACTGAAGTTACAATATTGCACTAATGTAATTGCTAAATAAAAAAAAACCCACAACAAAACCCAACAAAAACCCCTGGCAAACCCCATTAAAGTAAGAAAGGTTTGCTACAGATGAAATGTGATATGGAATGGAAAAAAATACAGCTAACTAAAAACTGCAAGCCAAGGAAATATTCTAGGAGGAAAAAAAAAAAAAAAGACGGGGTGGGATCAAGTTATTCCCAGTTGCCAAGTGGAATGTGAGGGAATGAGGGTGACTGAGCAAAATGCTATCCCCCACTTGCTTTTTTATCCTTCCTTTCTTCTAACTGATTTTAACTCACAGTATCATTCTGGTTGGAAAAGATCTTCAAGATCATCAAGTCCAACCAGTACCCTAACCCTGCCACGTCCACCACTAAACCTGCCCCCTGACACCATATCTATCTTTTTAGATGTCTCCAGGGATGGTGGCTCAACCACTTCCTTGGGCAGCCTGGATCACCAAGTCCTACTCCCGCCCCAGAACAGGACAACAGCAAAGTTCATACCAGGTCCCTGAGGGTCCAAATATTTCTTGAATATTGTCAGGCTTGGTGCCATTTCCGCTTCCCTGGGGAGCCTATTCCAGTGCTCCACCACCCTCTGGGTGAACAATCTCTTCCTAATGTCCAACCTAAACCTCCCCCTGCCCATCTTTCTACCATTCCCTTGGGTCCTATGATTGGTCACAAGAGAGAAGTCAGCACCTACTCCTTCTCCTTCCCTAAAAAGGAAGCAGTAAGCTGCAATGAGGTCTCCCCTCAGTCTCCTCCAGGCTGAAATGGGTGATTTAGTGACAATGTTTTTACAAGCAGAGTAGTGTCTGTTTCTGCAGAGAAATCTGTCACCTCCTGGCCAAACCTG
>NW_009952796.1:5477833-5479426 GCF_000747805.2 Chaetura pelagica
AGGAAACATCCAGAAGATTTTAGCTGTTGGGTTTTTTTTAAGCTTTGGGGTTAGCACATTGTTTACAACTGAATGTGCAATTACTCTAGCATGCTCTAGACTTGTTGAGTTCTTCACAAGCTACTGGTGGAAGACACACACATGGACACACCTTCCCTGCCTGAAGTAATTCTTGGCATACAAACATTTACCAAAGCTGCCAAGGTAGGTCTCCCAATTTGCCAAGTCTTAGCCAAGATTCCTGGAAAAGCAGCAAAAAGCCTTGGGCAGAAGTGTGGCCACCAATTGCTGGAAAGGACCATGGCAAGTAAGAGCTTGCCATACATGCAGTAGAAAGAGAGTGAGACAATTTTGCCTTCAGAGAAAAGAATCTGAACAGAGGCAGTGTGCTGGAAAGTTGAGAGCTGTGCTTTATGGGATGATAGGGTCCCCATCCTTTGTGCCTTCAACTTGAAAGAGCCACAGAGAAGACAAAAAGCACTCCAGAAAAAAAGAAGAAAAAAAAAAGGAAGAAAAAAAGAGTCAGACTGCTATAATCAACAGCATTTCATAAAAGCTGTAGAAGAGTACTGTAAATCCTTGTGAGATTTTAAAATAGGAGTATCTCTTGAACCAACCACCAAGCCAGAACACACTCTGGAATCTCCTTACCCACTCGAGGACCAGCCCATTGATTCAAGCACCACTTGAGGATGATCCCTCAACTCCAACTTCACAATTCATAACCCTCTAAAAACCACTGCCATCAACACCACCACCACACCCTCCTCCTCCAAACCTTTCAAGTCTGGAACCCATCTGCTGCTCTACAGACCCCTGAGTGCAGAGCCCCCACAGCAGCCACAAGCATGTTGCTTTCCCTTTCTCAAGGTCAGAGATCTGACTTTAGCAGAGCCTGGAAAAGAGGCAGATCACACCACAACACTCTGCAGCCCAGACTCTGGCAGAAAAGTGACTAGCACCATCTCAACATGCTCCCCAGAAAAAGGGGCTTCCACCAACGCAGTATGGACATGTGTCACAAAAACAGTACCAAAGTCTCAAACATGACTCCTCATACCACACAACTCAAATTAGTACTGAGAAAGATTGGTACTGCTTCTGCACAAGCCTCACTCCGCAAGCCATCTGCAGGCCACCAACCTCCATGATACCACCCCTCTTCAAGCCTGCCAGGTACACCAGAGATACCATGCTGAAATGCTGCTCACCCACAGGAATGAGGCAAAAACAGAGAACACATTACTCAAGTCTTGTAGGGTCAGATTAGTCAAATGCCCTCAGGAACAACTGCTCTCAGAAGGACATCTGCACTGAAAGCACCTACCAGCAGCAACAAAGAGTATAATCTCAGGGCCTCCTCAGCAGTCAGAGGAACACAAATAACCTTACACCCATGCTTGCACCTCTGGGTGAGTCCTGTTCTTAGGAGTGTGGAATGTCTGCTCAGTCTACAGATCATAGAATGGTTTGAGTCAGAAGAGACCTTGAATATCATCTAGCTCCAATCCCCCTGCCTGGGCAGGGACACCTCTCACTAGACCAGGTTGCTCAGAGTCCCATCCAACCTGGCCTTGAACACTTTCAGGAAGG
>NW_009952796.1:5482046-5485341 GCF_000747805.2 Chaetura pelagica
AGAGTGTGAGACAATTTTGCCTTCAGAGAAAAGAATCTGAACAGAGGCAGTGTGCTGGAAAGTTGAGAGCTGTGCTTTATGGGATGATAGGGTCCCCATCCTTTGTGCCTTCAACTTGAAAGAGCCACAGAGAAGACAAAAAGCACTCCAGAAAAAAAGAAGAAAAAAAAAAGGAAGAAAAAAAGAGTCAGACTGCTATAATCAACAGCATTTCATAAAAGCTGTAGAAGAGTACTGTAAATCCTTGTGAGATTTTAAAATAGGAGTATCTCTTGAACCAACCACCAAGCCAGAACACACTCTGGAATCTCCTTACCCACTCGAGGACCAGCCCATTGATTCAAGCACCACTTGAGGATGATCCCTCAACTCCAACTTCACAATTCATAACCCTCTAAAAACCACTGCCATCAACACCACCACCACACCCTCCTCCTCCAAACCTTTCAAGTCTGGAACCCATCTGCTGCTCTACAGACCCCTGAGTGCAGAGCCCCCACAGCAGCCACAAGCATGTTGCTTTCCCTTTCTCAAGGTCAGAGATCTGACTTTAGCAGAGCCTGGAAAAGAGGCAGATCACACCACAACACTCTGCAGCCCAGACTCTGGCAGAAAAGTGACTAGCACCATCTCAACATGCTCCCCAGAAAAAGGGGCTTCCACCAACGCAGTATGGACATGTGTCACAAAAACAGTACCAAAGTCTCAAACATGACTCCTCATACCACACAACTCAAATTAGTACTGAGAAAGATTGGTACTGCTTCTGCACAAGCCTCACTCCGCAAGCCATCTGCAGGCCACCAACCTCCATGATACCACCCCTCTTCAAGCCTGCCAGGTACACCAGAGATACCATGCTGAAATGCTGCTCACCCACAGGAATGAGGCAAAAACAGAGAACACATTACTCAAGTCTTGTAGGGTCAGATTAGTCAAATGCCCTCAGGAACAACTGCTCTCAGAAGGACATCTGCACTGAAAGCACCTACCAGCAGCAACAAAGAGTATAATCTCAGGGCCTCCTCAGCAGTCAGAGGAACACAAATAACCTTACACCCATGCTTGCACCTCTGGGTGAGTCCTGTTCTTAGGAGTGTGGAATGTCTGCTCAGTCTACAGATCATAGAATGGTTTGAGTCAGAAGAGACCTTGAATATCATCTAGCTCCAATCCCCCTGCCTGGGCAGGGACACCTCTCACTAGACCAGGTTGCTCAGAGTCCCATCCAACCTGGCCTTGAACACTTTCAGGAAGGGGGCAGCCACAACTCCTCTAGGTAGTATGTGGCTGTGTCTCACCAACCTCACACTAAAGAATTTCTTCCTAATGTCTAATCTAAATCCACCCTCTTCCAGTTTAAAGCCATTCCGCCTCATCCTATCACATTTTCCCTTGGGAAAAGTCCCTTTCCAGCTTTTCTGTTGCCTCTTGAGGTACTGGAAGGCCACTGTAAGGTCTTGCCAGAGCCTTCTCCAGGCTGAACAACCCCAACTCTCTCAGCCTGTCTTCATACCAGAGGTGCTCCAGCCCTCTGATCATCTTCGTGGCCCTCCTGACTCACTCCAACAGCTCCATGTACTTCTGTAGGGGTCTCGAGAACTGGACACACTACTTCAGGTGGGGTCTCACAAGATCAGAGAAGGAAAATCACCTCCCTTGACCTGCTGGCCATGCTGCTTTTGATGCATCCCAGATATCAAACGAAAACCTAATGCTCTTAACTGATAGCTCCGTTCTTCATAAGACATCCCCTCCTGAGCCTCTGGTTGCACAGGTTTGTCTGTTTGGTATGTGTACTTGACAAAGGCTTGTCACCTACAGGCAAGTGTTACCAAAAACCTTCCAAAGCATCCCACAGTATCTTCTGATCTAACAGCAGGCAGCTGCTGCTTTCTTCCCACAAGACTCTCCTCTGCTCTTAGCCAGAATTGCTACACAAAGGGTGCTATCACTAGATGCTTTTTCACCACCCAACTCATGGCCATGGGTGCTCACATCTGATATAAAACATGGTGATAGGGCTTGTTACTTGTTTGCTTGCTTGTTTGTTTGGATAGAGAGGAGAAGAGAAGCAAAGGTTTTCCAGGCAAACCAGTTTCCCATTCCAACCAGTGCGTCAACAGCATCTTGTGTGTGCTGTCTAATGCAAAAGCAAGAGCAAGGATCTGTGAGAAAGTAATGGGGCTATGTAAGCCACCATCCTAGTTGCAGCTCCTAAGAATACTGAAACAGATCTAGGAAAAAATAATTGCTAATAATTACTAAATAATTTATTAAGTTTGGAACTAGTTAACAAAACAGTTAAAAAGCTGGTATTGGACACCTTCAAGTCCTTATACACAGGTTTTCTGTTGAAAGCATTATATACATACCTGCTTCAATCTATCATAATCTAGACCTTCTGACTGTAGTCCATTGGCACTGGGTTGCCCTGTTGCTGTAGATTTTGGTCTGCAGTACAAAAAACACATACATTAATTTCTCATCATTCATTATTACAGGATACATAGGACCTCCCCAAACTTGCTAACATTCATCAAAAATGTAAAAATTCAGAATGGAAAAAGATGTTGAGGGGGGAAGGGGTGGGAAAATCAGGCAGACCCAAAATACCACACAGAGTAGAAAGCAACAACCAAGAACATTTTCCGCATACTGGAAATGCTATGTGAATAGGAGTTACTAGATCAAAATGAGAACTCTTCAATTAGCAGACAGATTTCACTGTCAGTGGTTTCTCATTTTTCCATAATGGGCATGAAAAGTTGAATTCCTTCAAATGTCAAATACTTTCCCTTCACCCTTTTGAACTGCTTGCTCCTTTCAAAGGAGGCCTTCTCAAATACATACTCCTGCTAACTAATGACTACAAGTTGATGCTGCAACTGTATGAATGCTGCATAATCACCCTGGCAGATTTTCAACATTTGACAGGACATGGCTGAACAACCTTATCTTAACATCCTTCCAACCTAAATTACTCCATCAATTGCTTTCTAAAGCTACTGAAAGCAAATACTGTTACAACAGCAAAACTTGTAATACTTAAGAGGAAGTTCAGGTGTTTCGGACTATGTCATGTCCAATGTGTTATTATTACATAATACTCTCCTAAGACACTGAAATCTTGCTTACCACGATTATCTTGTATTTTTAATGTACATTCCAGAAGAAGTGGGTTTTCTACCTTCTCGCTTCTATTTTCTGATCCCCTGTATTCATACAAGGTGTACTATGCTTCCATGGGGCCTTACATTCCAGCTATGAGCTAGCAGAACCTAGATGATAACAG
>NW_009952796.1:5485488-5494621 GCF_000747805.2 Chaetura pelagica
GAATACAGAAACAGTTCTGCAAAGCAGGGATGGATGGGAGGGTGGCTTGAGACAAGGAGAGAGAAAGGTTCTGCTGTGCTTAATGACTTTAAAAATCTTGACCAACATTCTCTCTCCATTACTCTATAAAATGTTTACTGACAGTTCATATGAAGAGGTTTCCTCAGTGTTTATAGTTACCACACTATGCCAACGTTAAGCAAGGGCAGGGTATTAAGCAGACTAAACTGGGTCCTATTTCACTACTCCTGTATGTCGCATCACAGAACTAAAAGACCTGGCCAAAACTCACTGTTTCACTGCAAAATTCTGACACAGGAGGAATTAATTACACACTGCATTTTTCTGGATTCACTACCTGAAGGTGCAACCTTATTTATTAGGATAGAAGGTTGCCAGGAACAAAAAAAAGGCAAACCAGGAGGAAAGGCATAGTTCTGCACTTTATCTAAGGGAATGGATAACTGTCACTTTGTTGCTGGACTTTACATCAAAGCAGAGTGGTATAGGAACATCCTGTGTTGCTACATCAGCTCAGTTCTTTATGTGGCATCACAATTCTCAATTGTTACAGCTGTTTAGACGTCCAGTCTGCAGCTGTTTAAATGCAAGTTCCAAGACAAAACCCCCTAATATTATAATTGCTTGAAACACACAAAAATGAAATACATGACCCATCAAGTAAGACAGAAGATGAAATATTCAATAAATTGATGGTGGAAGAAGCTGGAAAGTAGAATTCACATGATAACCAAAAGAAGACCTAAAGTGTGCACTACTTCTGTGAAGACAAACCACAGTTTGGGATCTTTTACAGAAATCTTTAGGTATCGACAGTATTTAGTTCATTATCAAAAATTTCTTGCTCAAAAACATTCATTGAGATGAGATCTCTGGCAGTTACTGCTTCATCACATATCTGATATATAAAGTGTTACTTGCAGTTTACACCTCAAACTGTGAACACTGACTCACTCCAAAGAGAATAGCATGACTTCTTCAGATTGTTCATAAATAAGGTTTTATTATTTCCATTGACTATTGCCTTGTTCCCACACACTACAGCATTACAGCATTTACCCAGCCTGAATAAAGAATCACCATCTCAGATGCAACTCCTAACAGACACCTACTACATGCCTTAATGAACGAACCCAAACAAGAATATATTTAAATATTTTAATGACTTATAGGTTTAATATTTTAGTGAAATGGCTTCAAAGATGAGCTGTCCACAGACAGACTGCTTAATATTTATTTTGCTTCAGATCTTTATAGATAGCTCTACCAATCATACACTGTATATTCCTACTAGCTGTCTTTTGACAGGAAAGCCTCTTTATAAACTTCACCACTTAAGTCTTAAGAATGTATTCTATTTTTGATTTCCAAAATTCAAGACACTTTTCAAATATGAAAGACTGTGATTTGTAAACTAGATAATTTCTAATCTCAGGCAAATCTTGATGTCTTTCCCTCAAAATCATCCTATTTTTTTCCCTTCTTCAACTTGCTCAGAAGAAAGATTAATGGTAAATGTACTTGCTGTTAAGAAAACATTAACTACTGATTTTAATAAATGAGACATCCCAACTATTCAATCCTTAGATGGCTAAAGAGCTCTCCTATGTGGTTTTTCATAGCATTGCCCACAAGGACAGTGAGGCAACCTCAGTAATCCCTAAAGCACCTTAAATCAAGCATGCAAGATTAAGATTTTATTCATGCCAACATGCAGAATACACCACCCAAGTTAAGTAGCTAAAAGGGCAACTTTTCATACAAAAGATTAAGTAGTCACCACAGTGAGTGCATTCACAAAAAACAAAGCTGGAATTTGACCCAGTAATTCTGAGGGGCTCTGTAACATTTTTATCTGTGGGCCTTTAAAACCTGAAGCTTTCCAAATCTGTATTACCACTAGAGAGTTAAACTGAGATTTACAACTTAAAATACATATGATGTTAATTTTAATTTGTGAATATGTTTCCAACAAAAACAATCTGGGTTTAACAAGTTCCCCCCCCTCTTTTTTTTCTTTTCTGATGTCTTACATCAGGCAAAATCTATTTGTTGTCTTCACTGAAGTTGCAAAAAGCAGATGTGAAAACCCATCTGGAAAAATATTTGTTGTTCCTATTTATAAGAAATTACATTTTTGAAAAACAGATTCTCCAAGAAGTGCAAATGGTACACTAAATCCTGACATATCCAGTAGGAATTTATACCTTTGCAAGTGGTGACTGCCAGTATTTAGTATTAATTAAAGCATCTTGATTTGCTTTGGATGCCTTCTACTTTTACTAGTCCAAAAACGGGCTCAAGTGGACAAATAAAATGTGAAGAGAAACCTGGTCATGCCTGTGGTGATTACCAATCCATGTACAAAAAGTCCAACCTTGAACTGGTCAAAATGGTTATTACAAAGTCTCAAATCCCAACAGGATGATACCTGTTTAATGAATCATAGAACCTGTTTTCAGAAGCAAGCAGATTTTTCCATGGAGTTTCCCGTCTATGAAGGGGAGAAACACTAACTTAACAAGCTATAACAGGTCTTAATTTTGTTCAGTTTTAGCACTTCTAACACCATGGAGTTTCACTAGTTGTGTTCCAAGAGTTCTATATGTATGTTTCAGGAAATACTAGAAATACATTGCTTAAGTCTGTTTTCAAAGTCTGCTACAAACAAAAAGGCCTGAATTTAAGCAGGACACTAGTTACTTTAAAATACTCAGAACATTCATTCTATATAGTAACTCCTTCACTGTCTACTTCTTAGGAAGCTCTGTAGAGAAGTTTTGCTTACTTACCAGTTTCTTAGGCATACTTTATTTAAACCCTGTAAATAACTTGTATCCTCTCTGCAGAGGTGAGAAGCAGGTGCTTGAGTCTTACCAGGTGAAAGACACTCCCTTTTGGCAAAATGGTGTAAGTATTTCAAATAGCAACACCCTTTGACTAATTCACTCAAAATCTAAGACTTGAGTTTGAGTGACTAAAACTAAGTCACTCTAACAAGCTGTTTGCTGAGATGGATTTGGTAACTGTAGAGAATTTAGCAAAATGCAAGGATATTAGAGACTTCTACTAATACCTTTACTTTCTCAGTCCACTAAACTTTCCTCATCCTGTCAGGGCAAACTGTCAACACTGACTAGAAAACTGCACAAGCAATCTTAAAATACATGCTATGTCACTTTCCAGCAGGTTATGACAGCACTGGAAAATAATACTGACATTCAATAAACATTGAATTCTTATTTTGGAAGTACTTCTAGAGTAAACACCAATTGAGGCTCTCATCAAGCTTAAGTCCGTCAGTATTTTCCATTGGATGACTGAAGACATAAAAGCTTGATGGAGAGACTTTCTCAATATGTCTGAAGAGAAGTCTCAAAAATCATCTGCACTCCTGTATTCCTCAAGGTCAGAAAATATTTTTAAATGTACCTCAGTAACCTCTGACTTTCACTGTCTGGAACAAGATCAAAGAAATAGGATGCATAAAACAGTTTAAAAGAAGCTACAGCTTTAGGGATAAGCAGAATGAAGACTTAAGGACATCCCAGATCCTCCCAGAGGAGTCCGATACAGACAGCTGCCCTATTTATTAACCCCTTCCCTTTCCTTTTCCACTACCTTATCCATAGGGTATCTATGGCCAACGGGCCAGGCCAGCAACTGACTTAAACAATATGAAATCTAAAACAACCTTTATGATTCCTTACACAACTTTTTTCTGTGTCAAGTTCCCCCTCGTTGCCATGTACTGATACCCTGATTTCCTTGAAAACAAGAGATGTTGGCTAAAGCAGGTAAGATCTACTGCAATGTGAGGGGGAAGAAGGTAGGGGAAGACAAGGCTAAAGCTGAAGCAGTATTTTGTTACACTGACAGTACAGCAGAGCAGGCATCACCACCAATCATCCGCTTTTTGACAAAAAAAACAAAGCAAGCAACCAGATTCAAGGCTGCAGACATTTTAAGCTCCAGGATCTAGTTGTTTCTGACAGACAAGGATACTGGCACATGTTTCAGAACTGAAGACCTTGATGACAACCTCCACCATAAGTAATGCCATTTAGAGTATACTTGTTTTTTCTTCTCTAATCACCAAATCTTGCATAGCTGTTTCCAACAGGCCATAATTTAAAGGAGATTAAGTAATTTCAAACACAGCTTTCTCAAGTTTAACATGTTATTTTGTTTTCTCTCAATAAATTGAGATAAATTTCTCAATTATAACAGGTGAGAATCCTTTCACCTCTGTACACAGAGTATACAGGAATTATAAAATGAAGCACAAGCCTTCTGCCACAATGGCCAGTGGCCATTATAGAAGGCTGACCACTTGGGAGGAATATAGGAACATAGAGAATGTAGGGATGAAATGATGAAAGCTAAGGCCTGTCTGGAATTAAATCTGGCGAGCGGTATTAAGGACAAGAAGAAAGGTTTCTTCCAGTACATCAACAAAAAAAAGGAAGACTAGGGGAAACGTAGGACCACTGATGAATGAGGCGGGTGCCCCAGTGGCAGAAGACACAGAGGAGGTGGTTTTGTTGAATGTCTTCTTTGTTTTGGTCTTCACTGCTAAAGCTGACCCTCCTGAATCCTGGAGGTAAGAGATAAGGTCTGGAGAGAGGCAGATTTTCCCTAGGTAGAGGAGGACCATGTTAGAGGCCACCTAGCCAAAATAGACATCCATAAATCCATGGGCCCCCATGGGATACAACCACGAGTTCAGAGAGAGCTGGCAGATGTTATTGCTAGGCCACTCTCCATCATCTTTGAGAGGTCATGGAGAACAGGAGAGGTGTCTGAGAACTGGAGGAGGGCCAATGTCACTCCAGTCTTCAAAAAGAGCAAGAAGGAGGACCCAGGGAAATACTGGCTGGTTAGTCTCACCTCTGTCCCTGGGAAGGTGTTGGAACAAATCATTCTGGATGTCATCTCAAAACATGTGAAAAGAAAGGCATTGGGAGAAGTCAGCATGGATTCACCAAAGGGAAATCATACTTGATCAACCTGATTGCCTTCTATGACATCATTACTGGCTGGCTAGATGAGGGGAAAGCAGTGGATGTCATCTACCTTGATTTCAGCAAGGCTTTTTGACACTGTGTCTCATAACATCCTCATTAGAAAAGTGAAGGACTGTGGGCTACATGAGCGGAGAGCGAGGTGGATTGAGAGCTGGCTGTGTGACAGAACTCAGAGGGTTGTGATCAACGGAGCAGGGTTGAGTTGGAGGCCTGTAGCCAGCAGTGTCCCCCAGCGGTCAATACTCAGCCTGGTCTTGTTCAACATATTCATCAACCACCTGGACAAGGGGACAGAGTGTATCCTCGGGATTTTTGCTGATGATATCAAATTGGGAGGGGTGGCTGACACTCCAGAGGGCTGTGCTGCCATCCAGCATGACCTAGACAGGCTGGAGAGCTGGGCAAAGAAGAACCAAAAGAGGTTCAACAAGGGCAAGTGTAGGATCCTGCACCTGAGGAGGAAGAACCCCATGCACCAATATAGGTTAGGGGTGGACTTGCTGAAAAGCAGTTCTGAGGAGAAGGTTCTAGGAGTGCTGGTAGATAGCAAATTATCCATGAGCCGCCAATGTGCCCTTGTTGCCAAGAGGGATAATGGAATCCTGGGGTGCATAAGGAAGAGTGTGGCCAGTAGGTCAAGAGAGGTCATTCTCCCCCTCTCCTCTGCCCTGGTGAGGCTGGAATACTGCATCCAGTTCTGGGCTCCCCAGTTCAAGAGAGACAGTAGAGAGAGTCCAGCAGAGGGCAACAAAGATAATCGGGGGTTGGAGCATCTCCCTTGTAAGGAAAGGCTGAGAGAGCTGGGACTCTATCTTGGAGAAGAGAAGGCTGAGGAGAGACATAAATGCCTGTAAGTATCTAAAGGGTGGGTGCAAAGATGATGGAGCCAGACTCTTCTCAGTAGTTCCCAGTGACAGCATGAGGCACAAGCTGGAACATAGGAAGCTCCATAGAAATATGAGAAAAAACTTGTTAATATGACAGTGACAGAGCACTGCCCAGGGAGGTGGTGGAGTCGCCTTCTCCGGGGACACTGAAAAACTGCCTTGATGCAGTCCTGAGTGATGTACTCTAGGGGATCCTGCTTAGCAGAGGTGTTGGACTAGTTGATCTCTAGAGGTCCTTTCCAACTCTGACAATTCTGTGATTCTGTGATAATGTAAATGGCGATTAAATACATCTTAAAAAAAATGCTAAAACAGTCATTTCACTCTTTTGCATTACTGAAATGCCCACTGCCTACCACAGCTCCAGCTGGTAAGTTACCAAAGATTGCTTAATGCCCTGAAGAATGTATAATATTTCTACACTTCTTTAGGGTGGACTTCCTTGGATTGGTATGAGACAGCTATTGTAAGTTGACACAGAATCATATTTAAGCCTTTTTGGGTAAGATACCTAGATTACCATTCTATGACAAGCACAGAAATAGAAAGGAGAAAACCTGTTCACTAGTTTTATCACTGAATATGTGAATGACAGCAATGAATTTGGTTTTCCCCTGCAGGAAATTTCAGACTTCATAATTCAAAGAAATAGAAAGAATTAAATATTGCTGTAGGCAAACATACACCTTAATACACCAGCAATTCTTACAGAATCTTTTTGGGCTTTTCGTGCTTAATGCCAAAAGTAGTTTCTCAGCAGTAATTTTAAACACATACATTTTGCTTTTAATACTGTCAAGGCCATTTTTGCTATTTCAGTCCAGTATCCTTAGCAGTATGAGCAACAACAGCAAATATAAGGAAAATATGGCTGCTACAGAAGAGAGTACCTGGAGATAACAGGTGACTTGCTTCCATTCACTGTATTTGTTCTTTCCCAAGGTTTTCTTGTTAGTTCTGGAAAACATAATGAGAAGATTAAAAACTGCCTTTTTGTATTTGTTTTATAGCTTACGTGAGGAAATTTTAATAAGTCAGCCTTTTTTTGTGTTGGTTTTTTGAGGTTGTTTCCTTTTTTTTGTTTGTTTGCTGCATTAAATTAGTTCTTTCATATTAAGCTAGCTCCTGTTCTATTAATCTTATTTTAGCCACACTATGATTTACGGACAATAGCCTGTGAGGGAATCTTTACTGAAGCACCTGGAAGCTACAACTGTTTCTGTCTAACTCTGATAGTCTTGGACATCTATCTGCCTTGAAGGAAACAAACTACTGTCTCAACTTCTGTACTGCAATGACTGAGACAACTTGCTCTCGCATTCACTGCCAACTGCTTTCTGCACATCAGTCTCATAGGTTTGACACAGGAGGACCATGTACCAAGTGTTCCAGCAGATGTTCTTTTTATCTGTCCTCTTCTGAAACACTTCTGAACCAGGTCCCATTCTAGAGCAAAATGCCAGACTGTAATCATGGGAGAGGAGGTGGGCTCCAATATTCCGCACAGCTGCCTGAGATTTGTCATTAAGTTTTAGAACTAGAGACTACTCATAAGAGTACACAGACCTGTGCTACTTACCAGGTGTGCTTGTTGAAGAAACCTTAGAAGTTGAAGACTCCGATTCTTCCTGGTTAAAATGGAAAAGTGGGAGGAGGAGGAAGAGAGAATTAAAAAACAAACACAAAAACCACTTTTGAATCTTGTGTGTCTAACAGCTTAATTTCAATACTTCACTTTTTGTAGCAATTTAATTGTATGTAGAGGTGCAAGCACTATGTACTTCACAAAATAATGGTTATGTGTATATATAAATAATGTCTTGTACACCATTAGAACTTTTCTCATAATCTATTACTGAATAATGTGAAGTAGATACAATTTCTCAACTCACAGTTTTATCTTCTTTCTGTTCTGGTTCTGTTGATCCCTTTTCAGCGATTCTTCTCCTATAAGCAGAGACAGAAGTTACAAAAATGATCATGGCTTTAAGATGGAAGAATGTCTAGTGTAATTAAAAACACACACAGCTTGATAGCTAGGTAATTGAAAATTAGTGTTTAAAAAAAGCAATTTCAGCATACTTTCAGGAAGAAAGCCCTCCAAACTGTGCAATTATTTCTCCTCTTGAAGCCTGCATCCCTTCCTCTACTGCTGCACAAAGACTTACACAGAAGGAAAGTACTCAGTTATGCTCAAGTAAAAATGGCTATTCACAAAGCATTATCAACTTCACAAAGCAACAGCATATGCAAACTGATGTTTATTTGATCCTTAGCCAGCTGCAAACAAGCACCCAAAAATCCTACCCCTAGCATGATGACTAAGCAGCTGGAGCACAACAGAAACAATTTCATACCTCCTGGCCAGCAGGGCACTCATTTCTTCCATCAACCCACTGCCTCCCAAGGGAAGTGGTCCATTCCCACGTCCACTATCTGTTTTAGATGAAGCAGAGCTGCCTCCACCTCCACTCGTATTGGAGGAGTCTTCACCCTTTGTAACACAAAGTAACAGTAGATGTGCAAATAAAATTACAGCTGACTTAATGAAAAAAGCAAAGTTCACAGACAAGAAAGAAACAACTGTATAAAGAATGCAATGGACTGGTGGTACATCATGTAACGCTCTTCTAATAATGAATTAAGCCTATCCCAAAAGTCTTGATACTGCCATTAATATAAAGCAAAATTACCACCAGTTCAGGAAGATAGGATTTAGAGACAGGAATTGGAAAAAGAAACAAGAGATGTATTTACCCGTGAGACCTTCCTAAGTTTGGCTCCAGCAAGTGCAGCTGCTAGTCCAGTTAAAGGGCGATTTTCTTCAGACATGTTTCCCACTGAAAATGCAGAGGCAGGGAGTGGGGGAGCAGGAGGTGGAAGGGGAACAGGAGGAACTTGGCTAGGAAGTGGAGGAGGCGGTGGTGGTGGCAGTGGCCCTGAAGGTGGAAGTGGAGGTGGTGGTGGTGGGCCAGGAGGAGGTGGGGCTGCTACTGAAGACTGAGCTGGGCCAGGAGGCAAGGGGGGTGGGGGAGGAGGTGCTGGTGGTCCTTGGACAACACCTAGTATGAAAAAGAAAACAGACTGAATTAAGGATTTAGAAAACAAAGAACTTCTGTCCTTTGAAATGCTGGGTCTTTTGCTCAGTGTATGAGATTCTAATAGTGGTTTTATAGGCAAGAAAACAAAAGTTTCAGC
>NW_009952796.1:5494636-5573837 GCF_000747805.2 Chaetura pelagica
TCAGCAGGAGAGAAATATTCTTAAATACACTAAAAATATGACATATTATGCTATGAGAGATCAGACAGCTTCAGAGACATTTACATACAAAACCCCTCCAGTCAGGTTCTGTGCTGCAAACAAGAAGAATCTTACACCAGGAGCCAGGCAAAGCTTTTATAAAGAGTTATGTAAGGCACAAGCATCGTACAGCCTAGGAAAAATACTCTGTGTTCAAATGGTGCTAACCAGAGTGAATTTTCATTGTACTAACAAGCATGTAACACATGACCCACACATCTGAACCCTTGAACTGTCTTAATTTCTAAGCTATTTTTTCTCTTGAATACATTCCAGGAATCAACTTTAATAATCTACTAGAAATGCTAATTAGTGAGTTACAAGACTGACATGTTTTAAGTTAATGGGAACAAGCTTTTCTGCTTTTTATCTATGCCTCCTTTAATGCTCTGAATTCACAGACAATGCAAAATGCATTTTAAAGGAAAAATATTCTGATGATCACTGTGTTGTTACTATAGGAACAGTTTAAGAAATTGTGACTAAGAAAATAGTGCCCTCATCTCACCCAAATTGTCTTAAGCTACTAAAAATGCTGCACAACCACCTTAAGCAATCTCTGTGGGCAGGAATTTCACACGAGTCTTCCCTGATCTCCTACTCCACTAAACTACAATGTAAATTTAAAAGTCCTTTCAACCCTCTTGGCATCATTGACCATTCAAGTGGACACTTAATCCCATACAAGTGAGGCCACTCACCCTATTTCCACTCAATCCCATACCAGCTTACACCTTAACTGAATACAAGACTATGGCAGGATCTATTCTGCTTGGCTTGTGTTGATGAAGCCACAGTCTGCTTATCCTCCAGCAGCCTCTCTGCCAACACCTGTAGCTGAGCTACGGTAGACTTGTCTACAAAGACCTAAATCTATTAAATCAATATAAAAGCAGGATCATAGAATCATGGAATTGTCAGAGTTGGAAGAGACCTCTAGAGATCATCTAGTCCAACTCCCCTGCTAACGTGCTCCCCTAGAGCACGTTACTCAGGACTGCATCGAGGCAGTTTTTCAATGCCTCCTGAGAAGGAGACTCCACCACCTCCCTAGGCAGCCTGTTCCAGTGCTCTGTCACCGTCATATTAGCAAGTTTTTTCTCATATTTAAATGGAACTTCCTATGTTCCAGCTTGTATCCATTGCCTCTCATGCTGTTCCTGGGAACTACTGAAAAGGGTCTGGCTCCATCCTCCTTGCACCCATCCTTTAGATACTTACAGGCATTAATAAGGTCTCCCCTCAGCCTTCTCTTCTCCAAGACAGAGTCCCAGTTCTCTCAGCCTTTCCTCATAAAGGAGATGCTCCAACCCCCAATTATCTTTGTTGCCCTCTGCTGGACTCTCTCTACTAGTTTCCTGTCTCTCTTGAACTAAGGAGCCCAGAACTGGACACAGTATTCCAGATGTGGCCTCACCAGGGCAGAGTAGAGGTTAACAAAGACAGGGCAGATTCAGGTTAACAAAGACATTTACACCCATGCCAAACACATTACTATCATATTGGTAGAGCCTTTCTTAAGACTGTCAACTGCTTAACCAAACTTTTTTTTCAGTCTGCTGAGCTACACTGGTAGAATACCACAGGAAGACCTGTCTTTGTATATACAGGTGTGCGCACGCATACAGCCATATATCAAAATACGACTCTCCAGAAAGAAACGCTGTATGCATTACATACTACTTCCTAAATTTGAAATTACAGAGTATCAAAGTGGTTCATATTATTCCTCGTTTAAGGTCCTTCACATGCCCAAAGCTGCATATATGTTCCTTCACGGCAGCTGCTATTAGGAAACTAATGACGCTGCCTACTAACACCATGTTCCAAATAAACTAACAGTGCAAGTCTTACCAAGAAAGTATTCAATAAGCTCTGTTCTTGACAGGTGGGAGCTTAAGAAATCAGAATTTTATTTATGGCAGGCTGCAGAAAGCTGGCTTTTCTCTGCTTAAAATTTCCCTTACCCCAGTTTTCTATTTTGTTGTGGTATTAAGATCACTGCAACTTTGGAAGCATAAGATTAATTCCTCGGGGCAGTTTACGTGCCTTTGACCAATTGCTTTTGACTGCATTCCTGATTAGTGCATTAGTAGCAATAACAGAAAGCCTTACCCTGCTGGGTCGTAGGTTCAATCGGCTGAGAGGCTGCCTGCAAGACTGGCTCAGAAGCAGAGGAATCTCCCAGCACAGAGTTTAGAGAGTTCTCAACAGAGGCAGGGGTAGCTGCAGAGGGAGAAGGGAGAACACTAGGCTTGGATGAGGGAGTCGAGGCATTCGGGGAGTTGGGAGAAGAAGCTTGAGGTCCAGACAGTGACAGAGGCGGAAAGGAAGGCAGTGGGGGGGGAGGAGGTGGCGGAGGCAGAGTTGGACCTGAGGTAGAAGGTGAAGGAACCGGATAAGCCAGGTTTTCATGAAGCCCATTAGGAGCCGTGGGAGACGTGGACACTTGGGTCACTGGATTAGAAGCTGACACCGGGAGGACAGGTCTCGGACCAGTAGCTTTGCCTGGTGGACTGCTTATCATTACTGGAGGAGATGGGGGGAGGGGGGCAAAACTGGGGGCAGACCAGGCAACAGGCTTTGTATTTGGAGGCAAAGTCACCGGGGCATTGACGGGAGAAGTAGGCTGAGAACTTTTGCTCAGCGGACGAGGAACCGTAGCATAATGGGGGAGAACAGGGTGGAAAGCTGAGCCTAAAGATGTAGCAAAACGTGATGCAGAGTGCCTTAGAGGCGGTGTAGGGGGAGTGGAAGTCGGTGGTGCAGAAGTCACTACAGCGTACTCCGGTGTGGCCTCCGACATTGGTGCTGAGACTGCTTTTGCATATGACGGAGGAGGTGCTGAAGGAGGCTGGCAACTGGAGTATTCAGGAAGTGAAGTGCTATACGGGGAGCTGTCGAAAGATGGAGCTGGACAGAAGATGGAAAGCAGCAGCAAAGGCAGGATAAAAAAAGGAGAAAGAGAAAAAGGGAGCTAATGAAGCAACAAAACCAGCATTCAAACAAAATGTATAAATGTAGACTACAGTTAGTACCAGAGGATTAGGCACAAGTGAAATTACTGTTAGGAAAGTTTTACATATTATCAATAGCTATTTTTAAATTTTACCAACCATTTTTGTGCCAACATTTGAATTTACAAGTATGTTCTAGAGCAAGTTTTCTCAAATCACATCAGTGATATGGATTAGATATAGGGTTGATTAATCAGTTTTTTTATCAGCTCTTATCTTCTTGTTTGGTTGGCAACTGCAAGCAAGTGTAGTGATCTTAACATTTGTTACAACTCCAGTAACAAAACTCACACCATAGGCAGCAAGTATCATCCTTCTCTTCGCAAGAAAAAGCTCCATCGCAAACTTGAAAGTGCTGAGAATGTAACTATCAATAAAATCCTCTGATCTAAAATTACTAGCTCTTACATAATACTCCTTGACTTTTACCATAAGCTGACCTCTTACGTAAATTGAGTCTGTCACTAAAGAATGGCCAAGTGCTTGCCTAATGTTCCGTTATATTACCAAAATAAGAAAGCTTTCAGTTATCACTTGATACATTTCTTCAGGCCTTGCACTAGCTACAAATACATATAATCCATCTCACTGAAATATTACTACAAAGATAAAACTAAGCAAGTCTCCATACTGAAAGGCATTTCTCACACTATTACTTTGCCTCACATAGGTACACACCTTCACATTAACACACTCAACCTGAAATATTCAGGATATTTCTTTTACAAATTATGTAATGAGAATATATCTTGTTGAATACAGCAAACGATAAGGTATTTAGAAATTTTAACTCTTCATACTTTAACCAATGTTGGAGGTGGCTAGTATGATTCAGTTCTTCAAGCAATCAGAGAGCATGGCAAAGGAGTGAGCAAATAGTGCAAAAAAATAATTTCAGAGTTAATGGAAAATTATGCCAGGAAAGTCATCGCTTTTTGACTTCTTGCCATAAAAAAAGGAAGCAATTCCAGGAAACAGAAGCCTGAAATACTGACTACTGTTATACAACTGTACCTACTGCCCTTTGTTGCTTCTCTCCCACTCCACCACCCAAACATGTTAAGAGTAGTCTGGGGTACTTGAATACACTCAGGTTTGAAATTCTTACCAGCATTTGAAATTCTTCTCTCTCTTTCCCACTCCAATTGTTCCCTTTCCAACTGTTCTTGCCGTTCTCTTTCTTGCCTTTCCCGTTCAAGTCGTTCAAGTCTTTCTCGATCCTGCCTCTCCTTCTCTTGTCTCTCCCTTTCTAGGCGCTCTTGCCGTTCCCTTTCTTGCCGTTCTCTCTCCAGTTGCTCCTGTTCTAGGCGCTCTCTTTCAAGTCTTTCCCTTTCTAGCCTTTCTCTCTCCAGCCTCTCTCTCTCCAGTCTCTCCCGTTCCATTCGTTCACGATCCAGCCTCTCCCGTTCCAGCTCCTTCTGCCTCTGTTGTTCTTGCAACTGTCTACAATTGTGAAAAAAGGAAAAAGACTAAGCTGCAAAGCAAAATCAAAAATATCAAGTAACCATTAGAGGACAAGAAGAGATAAATTAATCAACAATCTTTGCACCAGTGAGAACAAAAGCACAGCATTTTGTACCTACATAAAGTTCTAACGCCATTTTTCTGAACCGGTTAACAGTTTTATTATGTTTACAGCAAAAAGTGTCATATATCAAATTTCCTCCAAACTAATTTAACAATCTGGCAGACAGCTTTTAAGAGGTAAGAATAGAATGCTGCTGAAAATTTAATATCTGTTACATTCTTCCCAGTTTGGGCTATTGACTCACATTCATTCTTTGCACAGTTCCTTTATACTTGAAGCAGTGAACAAAGTACAGTGAAACAGCAATAACACAAATACTCATTAAAAAAACACCCCCAAACAAATTACATTTTCAGATAAGCTAGTCAGCTAGTATTTATCCAAATTTTACAGAAGTATCAAAACATACATGTCCCTCTCCACTTGGTATTACACACACATACAACTTTACTAACATCACATCAAGACAAGAACACCTGGAAGGCAGGTGGACATGGTCAGAAAAAACTCCAGGGTGCAGCAGCCAAGGAAACACTGCAGAAAGCTGGAAGGGTCTCCAGCTCCCAAGAGTCTTTGCAAAGGAAAGCAGAGAGAGGGAAGAAATGGACAGGAGGAAAACAAACAAAAGGCAGGAAGAGAAAATATAAAGAACTTCCTAAGGTAAAGAAGAAATGCAATATTTTATGACAAAGCCATTAGGTTGGCTGAAAGAAAGGACTTCTGTGCAAAAATACACAGAAGTGAGAAAAACTGGAAACAAGCATTTTGCTTTTTTTCCTCAACTTCTTTTGTATTTTCTATAGTTGTTTTGTCAGGTTGTTGTTTGTTTTTTAAGATACGTTTCTAGTCAGCTCAAATACAGTTTATCTTCAAAGCTTTTTCATCTCTTGGAGGAACTCCCTACTAGGATAAAATTAGGCACATCCTCCTCAAAGCTGTGGCTGCACATAGCACTGAAAATGAAAATGTTGATAGTCATTGCCCTCTATTTCAATTATTTATTAAAAAGAAGAAGACATTTAAAAAGAAAAATCTCCATGTCTCTACATCAAGCATACAGCCATTTATTTTCCTGTCATGCTTCAGATGCAAACACAAGATAGCTTTATCAACAAATACAAAGGACAGCCAGCATTTAACCATAAGGCACAAAAAGGAGACCTACATTTTGATCTCTGAAGCTCCTAGATGTGCATTTTCTAGAGATTGCCACTGAGCAATCTTACTTGGAAAGGTCATTGGTAATTCTATACGATATGCTTAGAGCCATATACAACTGAAGTCTGAAAATGAAGGGAATGTCAGCTATACCAGTCCAATTCATGTTCAGAAAATACCAGCAGAACTGGAAACTCCAGACTAAGTGTTGTCATTACTGAAGTCCATCCTCCTTCAGACCAGTGTTTTTCCTTCATAAACAAAAAAAAAAACCCACAAATAATCCCCACTCTGATAAATACTGAAATTTTAATTTCTGTATGCAATTAAGTTCCATTTACATTCAGCAAAAGGACTTTTTCCTACTGAACTTGTTACCCAGCACCCCCAGAAGCAGCAATAGCTCTGTTCCTGTATCAATTCTTCCCTCAGCTCCCGCTCTCCAATATAACAAAGTTGTAATACCAGTCACTAAAAAAATTAGGGCTGCAACTCAGCTGGTTCAATGCTTGCTTTTTAGCCTCTGACATGCACCCAAATGTACAGTAATTGTCTGATACATATTTGGAACCAGTACAGCATTTCTTAAAAATACTGAGAAGACAATATAAACCACAGAAATTCAAGCTAAGCATTAAAATATTTCTGACATTACAATTTTGCTTGCTCTGTATAGTGCAAAACTACTTCCTGTGCTCTTTTTCTCTCAAATAAAATCTATTATTAGTGTAAAGCAGGGCTTTCATCATTATTAACTTCAGCTTGGTCATCTCTAGCTCTTTTTTGTGAAGAGATGTGGATGCACATATGTTTGTAGTTAAAAGGCTATTCAGAGCAGAAGTCAACATTTACAGACTCCAAAGTAGCTTTTTTTTTTTTCTTTCATTTGCCAGAAGCCAGCATATTCTACCCAGAAATGTACACAATCCTAGTCTTAAAACTAAAATTTAGTTAAGGCATTTGAGTTTATAAACATTTCATATTGTATTTAGTTTATAAAACTTGAAGGTACCAAGGCTTTAACAACACACCAAGCAGCTACCAGACATTTAAATCTTCTTTTTCTGAAGTATTTCATTTCTTTATAGAAAAAGAAGTTTGATATAGGCCACTTCTCACATAAGAGCAGCGTCACTGAGGCAGTTATGCAATAAGCCATAATGAGAGCTGTGCCATTTATTATTTTCATAAGCAACCTGGAAAAGACACAGTGAGGTGCTCTTCACTAAACTCCTTAATATGAAGTCATTTAGGATAACAAGGATGATGGGCTGATTATGAAGAACTACTGAGAGATCTTCTAATTCCAAATAACTGGGAATTAAAATTGGCAAATAAAACTTGACTGAGATATAAATGAAGTGATGCAGGGGAGACAGGGGAGATCTGATAAACTCATATATAAAATGCTAGACTTTGAGTTGCCTACTGACTCAGCATTGAGATATTAGGGTTATGACAGACAGTTCTATGACAACATCCATTCATTGATGTGTTCTGTTCAAAAACATAAACCAGATGCTACACATTAGCAAAGAATTAAGGGCAGTATAGAAAATAGCACAATCCTGCTTCACAAACCCTCCATCTATGTTGCTCATGTCAAAAGGCAAATAACATCACAGCTTAAAAGGCTCAAAGAGCACGAACATTGTGATAAAATGTACCAAAGAGTTTCCATTTGAAAATAAATAAAGTTGAATACCTGCATGCTGGAAAAGACAATGGGAGGTCTGCAAAATCCTGAGTAACAGGGACATCTTGGAAGGAAAGATCCAACACAACTTATAGAAGAAAAGCTCAAAAGAAAAGAGCACCTCTGCACATCAGGCAGATGAGCTGTGGAACTCCCTGCCAGAGTGATTCAAGAAAGAGTAGGGAAAAAAAAACAAAACCCCAACCCAAAAAAACCCCCCAAAACCCAACATACCCACAAAGAAAAACAACGCGAGATCATTTATAAAACAGAAATGACATCATGCACAAGCAGCTGTTGAACTAAAAATGCCCAGAGGATAAAAGAGTAGTTGAAGGAAGTATTCCAGGTATTTCCTCTGGCCCAGAAGGGTTTTGCTTAAAGCTTTTCTGACTATTGAGATGGGTAAGTGCACATGTGTACTATATACAGGAGAGGTTGGGGGTGGGAGTGTATATGAATGTATACTGTCTCTATACAGCATGTAATTATATGCAATTTTAGATAGAGTGCTCCTGAAGCTTACCCAGGGGTTTTCACCTGTTCAGAGAGCTATAAAGACACACACAGTATCCTCGTCATAACAAAAATATTGAGTAATACAGTATTAACTTTTTTTTCAGTAAAAGAATCCTCATTTTCCATTTATTCAGGAAATTAAGGAATAAAACCAGTTTTTTCAAATGTACAAATAAAAACTACTAACAAGTTAAGCACTTTGCTTATGATAAAAATGCTCTACCAAGAGAGGGCAGCAAAATACCTCTCAAGTATTTCTCATCTTACAGAAATAATTCCCATGCAGTAAAGACCTATGAGATTAAACACACCATCATTGAGAATAATGTTAAGTTTATTCTCATTATATATTGCTGAAGCACCCCTTTGTCAACAAGGAAAAGAAAAAAAAAACCACCACAACAAATAAAACATGCACCACAACCCACTACATTTTTACAGTCATTTTAACAATTTTAATAAAACTTTTGAATAGAAAACAAAAAAGTGGCACAGGTCAAAAGATCAGTATGCTAGTAATGCAATAAAGTTGCTTTAACACAACTTAATGAATTTTGTAAACTAAGAAAGTAGTACAGCTTAACAAGTGCCACTGTTGTAGCTTTAAAAGATTGTTAACTTATTAAAAAAAAAAAAAAAAGTATAAATTTGTTTGCATTAACTCTCTGTGGTTTTATTTAGTTAGTTTTAGACATTATAATTTTATCTTAAAAATTTGTCAGCAACCAAATATTATGCAAAGGCATTAGAAGACTTCATCCACATCAATTAAGGCATTTCTGAAACGACAAGCTATCAGTAGTTCAACAGCACAGAACAAGAAGTACAAGAACACCATGAAAGCAATACATGAAAATCCTTCAGCTTAAGAAAGCACAGTTTCTAGCTACCAGGCCAGCTTTTGAAAAAGCTAGAGGTACCAAAAATGGCCCAGAAAGCTATCTTACAGTGAAATGTTCATTATGCTAAGGCAAAGTTATGTTAATTATTTTACAACTGTGATTTACTAGAATGTAAGAGCTATTTTAAACTGAAAAGCTGAGACAGCTAGAAAATTGTACAGTACATCAGTCATACACAAGGAATCGTTACACATGGATTCAGATTCAAAGAGTCAACTTCAGAATTTCAGAATAGCTGCCAGCTTTATCACATCTCCTATTCATGAAACTTTCTTTCTGGATTTTAATTAGCTTCACGCCAAAAACATCTTGGGAAACTTCACCCTGGGGTGTTTTTGAGGGAGGAGGGTTCTTTATTTCCCTTTTTTTTGTGGTGTTATTTTTAAATTAACTTACATTAATATTGTGGCAGCTTTTAAAATTATATCCCCTCTTGACTTTAGACCTTTGCCAAGCTCAGGAGGCATGTGGAGGTACTGTCAGAAGATGGAGAAAGAATCGTATTTACAATAGTAACTTGGGACTTGAACTCCATCAGAATTAATCCTGCAGTTCTTTAGTCATGCTCCTGATTCTTGGCTGCCTACATTCTTGAAATAAGACAAGGAGAAAAATGCAATGACTAGAGTTAAGTACACATTGTTGCATCCCTTCTGCAAAAAAAACCCCAACAAAACCAAAAAAACAAAACACCACATTCCATGATGGTGAAAGTGTTTAGAATTTCTCCTATATGATAAGGGCAAAAAATAACTGTAGTTAACTTATCCAGGTACACAGTGCCTTCCTGGTTTGTTCTGAATCAGATCATTAAAGGGAATAACAGTTAAGCAGTGCTACTGTTTCAGTAGCAGGTCTCAGAAGTAGGTATGGTATGAAATACCACATGTACACCCAGATCACTTTCTATTATTTAGCAAGTAACATCACTACGCTCAACAGCTAGCATGTGCAATGTTCAACCAGGAACTAGGAAGCTATGCCAAATTAATGCTATTACCTTTAGAACTGTATCTGGGAGAAAAGGGGAATAGGTAGTAGTTTTAGCTTCTGCTCCTGGAGGTGAATGATAGACAGGGATCCTCTGGTCCTTTTTGCTGAAGACTTCAACACAGTCAATCAAAAGAACTGAAGTCACAATCAGTTCTCTTAAAATATGGCCAAAACGACATGGGTTGAAGACAAAAAGATCTCAACTAGATTAAGAAACTTTAGTGTTGACTGGTAAACAATATTCTGTGTCAAAGTAGCCAGGGAGAATCCATCCTTTTCTGAACACAGAGAAAGTATGCCTCAAGGGCACCAAAAGAAAAAACCTACAAGTAACAACTCTGTTGCTGAAACAGTTGGTGAAAGCAAATAGCTGCCTACTCTGGCAGGTCACCTTGTTTTCTCAAGTGAAAGTTCTTCTGTATGGTCTTCAGGATTCTAACACTGAGTTGCTTTGCTCTTGGATGTGATATCATGTCATTAATTTTTTCCCTAAAAAGATGATAGGAACTGCACCAGGAAGAGCATGCACCAGCCTGAATAAAAATTCAGCCACAAACCTGAAAGGCTTCTTGTCATGAAGCCAGATACATTAAAAACAGAGGTATTTCCATGAGCAGTACAGACAAAAGCATCTTTGTATCACATCCAAATTCAACAGGCACCAAGCTGATAGTCATTCCAAGATTAACAGAAACTGCTTTGAAGTGTTTCACTTTAAAAATCACTGTAGAAAACAAAGATCCAAAACAGTCTGCAGAAAACAAAATATCTTGAGGAACAAGACCTGACTTAAGTAATTGTTGCATTGAGTGAAGAGGTCAGCTGCAGGCAGATAATGCACAGTATTTGACAGCCGTTTCTCATCATTTCTGAACACAACAATTTCATATTCCATTCTTTCCTGGCTGATAAACTTTTTGTCAAATCAGGGCATCAAATCACTCAGATCGACAGGAATACTAGCCTTGTTTTGTCTGCTTAGAGATGTAACAACCAGGATGTGGGGAAAAATCACTAATATGATGAGTGTATTGAAAGAGCACTCAAAAAAACACCACTTTAGGCACTAAAATAAGTGATGTGGAATTAAAAAAAACAACAACACACACACACACAAAAAATTCTGTTGAGGGGAGATTTTCAGGTCTATGTTCCATACAGTGCCTTCTGCTTTTTTTGAAGTTTCTTGCTTGTGCTGATACCTATTCTAGAAAAAGCAAACATGGCATGGCAGAAGATAGACAATAGGATGACATCCAAAGTGTAAGACAAAGGTTGCTAGACTATTGCTAGTTTAAAGCATTGCAGTATTCTGCACTAAACACGAAATCTAGGAAAAACACTAATATGTCAAACTTCTAAAGCTAAGTCCATAGTATCAACTATAATTAAACCCTGATTCATCAACCCAATCCAACGGAGTTTTTAAACCTGTGTTGTTGATCTAGCCATTCAACTTATGTTTACCAATTAAATAAATATTAAAATACATTTGAATATTGCTGCATTGCAATGAATAGCACTATGAGAAAATGTCCATGGAATTCCAGTCCTGGAGTGTCAGTATGCCTAGGCTTTCAGGGCTGCCCTGAGCTTTTGCACCAGAGCTCCTCTAACCCTGCCTCAATCTACGGAGTAATACACAAGACAGTAGTATTTGGAGTTCTATTCTAAAACGCTGAAAGCTCCAGCATGTGGGCATAGATAGCATTATCTAACCCAACAGTCACTACTAGAATACATCTCACATGACTGGCTCTCCTCCTCCCACACTGAGTCATTGCAGCAAACAAAGCAGCTAGCTGGCTGCAAACAGGCTACACAATGAGTAGCTAAGCGAGAGGCACCAGCACCAGATGCAGGATGACCTCAGATCTATCTGAAGCATGCATCTACAGAAGACTGGCTACCTTCTGACTGCTAGGAAAGGCACTCAATGGATATCAATTTAATTACATACACTCAACCTATATTACCACTACATTACCACTTAAAAAGTTTAAAAGTTCTTTAACATGTTGATTATTTTAAACTTAACTGCTAGTTTGAGTTTGAAGAGCTTAATCCTCTGACTATGTTCTGCACAGATTCCAAAAAGGAAAAAGTGTATCTCCTATGGCCTTTCAAATTTGCAGAAAACTATCCGAATAATAATGTTAAACTTGCTCTTCCATCTTTAACATTAAATATTTATTCTTCATTCCAAAATTCATCATTTACCACAGAGCTCACTCTCCTGTATGGTCACGTAAACCTACTGAACACGTCAGTGAATATACATTACTGCTTATGTATCATGGAATGAACACACACCACCCCTCACCTTTCATAACCCATTTACACAGGGGAAAAACACTGTCTAAATCATGTCAGTAGAGATTGCAAATTTCTATCAAACCCAGGCAGCCTCCACTGAGACCGAGTCTTCATGAATAAAAGTACACCTGATGAACCAGTAACAACCTCAGCTGAATCATCAAATATTTAACATCTCTGTAACTTCCTAAGCTCTGTCACACAAACCTCACTTTGCTGCATCTAAACTGAACTCCCGCTACATGCTCTCACTAAAAATCTTACCAAGTTAGCTTGATTTTTTTTTTCCAAGTTCTAGACAGTCCAGAGAGCTTCTACCCAAGCACACTGCACATTGTTTCAGAGAAACCCTGACCTTCATAGCAATCCTCCTCTCTTCCACCTCAACTAGGAAATTCCCTCTTGGTATCTGTGAAATGCTTTATTAAAGCCCAGAAACACCACAAGGACAGTCTTTCTGCTTCTGAAAAAAAAAAATTAACAAAATTATCTGGGTACAGTTTACTGATCTATGTTTTATCTGGTTAATTATTCTTTTCTGCAAAAGTAGTTCTAAAACTTCTACACATTACCAAGGTCAAACTAGAAGGCTTTCATTTTCTTGATCAAAAGAGATTTAAGATCTAACAACAAGTTCTTCTAAGTTCAAACTGCATTATTTGGAAATAAGAAAATATGATAAAGAACTAGGTTTTAACCAGCAATCAGCCACTACAATAAAGACATGAAGAAGTAACCATAAACCTAAAGGTTATTAGACACAGGAATTCTCACAAAGGGATCTACTAATGCTCTTTGATCAGACCTCATCAAATCTAGTTTTCCTCATCTTGACATTTTCAATAGGTTGTATAAACTAACAGAACACTTGAATTTTTCTGGCAGAAGCCAGATCACAGAAAGTCATCTGTGCACATAGAATTTTTGAAAAAAATAAGCATCTATGTAGTGGAAAAATCTCATTTCATTGGCAACTCTCTCTCAGCAGTATATTCTAGTGAGTTTGGTCAGGACAGAACTGATTTCATAAAAGGGAACCACAACAGCAAAAAAATCTGGAAAAATAGTTTCTCATCCCAACTTAATGTTTTGCATTACAAAGAAAAAACCTATGGAACTGAAAATTTTGCAGAAAGGTTAAGATTTCAAAGGGACATTTCAAAAAGTGTTAAGATACTTGCAAGAGCCATCCATCAAGCAACATTCATATTCAATTGCAGCAATTAAGGCAGCAATTTTGCCAATGTCGTTAAAAGACTGCTTAATGGAAGACTGCTCTTCTCAGTTTGCTGACTGGCACCCACTACCCTCTCCATAAAGCCAATTATTAAGTCTCTGAAAACTAGGCTTGACAGAACTAAGGAAAACTTTACTGTGCACGGGAAGAAACTAAGAAACTGTGAATAGAAAGAAAGATAAGGAAGAAAAAAAGAAAAAAAGAAAAAGAAAAAGACAAGAGAAAATTCACGATTATACCAGAAGTCTGTTTAACTTTGAGAGCAAGAAAAAATAAGTCCTAAGGATAAGAAAAACAACACTGATAGGTCTTCTTGCTTCTGTCTCATTTTGTCTCCTGTACTATTATGCAACAGAGGCTGGAAAGATCCAAATGGCTTCAAGGCTGCTCCATGAAACTACCTCTGCAAGCTCAACTTGAGAAGTTTACACTGGTGTTACTTCAACCTGCTGGAATGCTCCTTTGATTTAATCTAAACCATGTCTCTAGGATGCGAACTTCATGCAGATTTTGTAACAGGCACAGCACACATTATAATCATATGACAGTATTCTACTGACTACTCTTACATCCTATCCCAAAAATCCAACTGCTGTCTTATATTCATAAGCCTATCTTGGATTAGAACTGTTTGGTTAGTTATAATCTCATAAATCCACATGCCTTTAAAGAAATCCTACTTCCTTAAAAATAAGCTGTTGGATAAATGGCACCATTTCAAAAGCAAAGGAAAACTGGAAACAGGACACGTGGCTACTAACAAGGGAAATGTCACAGGCTGTGGGAAATCCGTAGGAACCAGGCTACCAAAGGCAGAAAGCAATGAGCAAGCTTCCCTTCCTTTAAATTATAATAGCTACATTACTACTAAATTGTGGGATGCAGTTTTTTCTTTCCATATTTCCACATTTTCAAAACAGCTCAGGAATTATTTAGGTAGTAAGTACTGGGGGGGGATGTTTTATCGTATTTTAATATTAAGATTAGCAAGATCTCATAAAAAAACCCAACACTTCCAATCTATAAAATGAAAAGCATTCCTTTAAAGACTATCAGCAAATAAGAAACTGCTACCCTTGTCAGGCTCTGAACTTGTACTATCTAAAACTAACAAGCTTCCCAAAAGGTGTTACAAAAACCACACCATATCAATAATGCTTTCTAGCACAGTCACAAACCAAGTTTTCTTTAACAGTATCATCCCACTCCATTATATAAACTGAAACCGTAAGCAAACCTGAAATATTTATCAATAACAAAACCCTCTAATATTCCGCTATTGCATTTATGTGAACTTCTAACATTTCTGTGTACTTACGACAGAAGTCGGTCAAGTTTTGGTCCATTACGCCCCTGAAGGACAACAGGCGGCTTGTACACCCTCATTTCTCCTTACAATCTGTGGGAAACTGTTCGTTTCTTCCCCACATGAGTCTAAACACTTTCTCTGTTTCTGGTATTCTTGGTCTCTTTATTTATGAAGCAGTGATGATTTTGAAGTTATTTATAAACATTAACTCATTAAATTCCTAAGTGTCATATTAGATACCAACTCAGTTACTCATACTCCTGACAATATATTTATCGTGGCTGGAAGAGAAGGCAAATTTACATACACGAGTAGCACACACAGGCATGCCATGAACGAATCTTATATTTTAAAATGGTATTTGACATTAAGTAAGTCTGAAGTTATTAACAAATACGTATGTCAGCTCAGATCTGGCTCATTACCAACCAGTGGAATTTATAAACACTGCCTGACCACCACTCTGACAAAGTGAAAAATAACCCATATAACAAAAAAAAACTTTGTTTTTTAGGATTGAAAATGAAAGCTGTGTGTTTTAAAGTTTGTTTTTACTGTGTTTAAATGAATGCAAGTTATGGAAAATTACTTGTCTTTAAGTAATGTCTGTTACTTTCTTTTAAGAAACTATTAAAGCTATCAATACACCAGGCAAAATTATTTCATTGATAGTTATATATGTAATCTTCTCCTCATTAAAACCTCAGTGTTTCAGATCACACATATGGTCCTAGTGGCTTTACAAGTTGTCATCACTGCACAGTAAATAATGCAAACTGGCTGTGCAGCAAAGTAAAAAAGTAGTATTACTGGTTTAGCATTTGTATTCAAAATGCAAGGCACCTACATCCTTTCTAAAATAAAGAAAAAAATCTTAAAACCAAAATAATGCACGTTTGTTGACAACAATCTAATTTAATTCTTCAGTTCCCAATCTTCCCAAGATTCTTAAACACTGGTTAAAAAATGGAAGGAAAACATCAGATCAGTTGAAAAGCTCTCTTCAACAAGTCATTCTTCACCAGTCACTCCTTTGACAAGAGATTTCTGAGGAAATGTTTCTATGTTTGCCCAGGAAAACCCTGAAGCTACAAACCACATAATGTAACTTTGAAATTACTGCAACATGGTTGGACTAGATGACCTCCACAGGGTCTCTTTTTCAACTTAAATTTTTACGTCAGCAGACTTTTTTCTCAGAATAATTTTAAACAAATTTCTCCTGAAACTCTTCAACTTGGAAACTGCAAGAATGCCATCTGATAATGCGTTCTTTATGCATTAAAAAATTGAAGAGATACTTGCAGAACCCTTGATATGGAGCAGCACTTTTTACTGAAGATACATCTATCTACAATACGTGTCTGAAAAGTATTCCAGCATTATAAATTTCAATAAATACAGCCTTCTAAAGGAGCAGCTGGGAATAAAAATATTAAAAGCCATTACTGTAGAACATAAAAAACCCATCAAAAGACAAAAGCTTTTTTTAAAAGTCCATCAAAAGAAGTGACATGAAAGACCTTTATATGACAGAAGACTCGCACGTAAACACATCAGATGGACAGACTGGTAATGAGCTTCCTTCTATTTGCTTTTAAACAAGGGGACTTTCAGATAAAAGTAAACCCTGCTCAGACTGAAGTACACAGTGCAGAAAAGACATGGAAAAGTACAATCAATTTTTACATCAAAATTTTCTTCAACACATACAGCTAGTTCATCAAATCTATAACGTGAATCCTTCCCAAATTAGTAATCTGGTTCTGCTCACCCCTACATAATAAAAACTAAATGCAAAATATCAAAATAGAAAAAAACTTCAGTGCCAATCAGGCCCAACATGTTACAGTATTTTTCCAGCTACCACTGAAAGCTATTAAGTACATTTAGACCACCAATTTGAACCACTTCCTATTTATTCAAGGATCCTGTTCCCTGCATCTGTACTGCATGTGACACAGTCATTCACAGCATCACTCCTGAAAGGGAACAGCTAATCTCCTGTGTGTATTTTGATGGTAAAATAATCCAGGATTGCACCACAGGCAGTATGCTTGAGACAGTTCAAGGTCTTGCTTCTTCCACTTAACCCAGTCTGACAGCACTGTCCTCGAAGACTTTGCCATTTCATATACCTATACCCCAGACACTCCACGCACGACACTATCCCACGTTGCCACACAATGAAAGCAGGAACATGGCAACTAGAAAGTTTGTTCCCAGAACTTGGGCACATGATCAATATTTAGTGATTAGTAAAAGGAACCAAAAAAACCTGTGTGTTAAAAATGCTAAGGGTCTGAAAAATATCCCACAGGGCACGGGACAGGGCACAGTGGCATCATACTGAAGAAAACAGCTCAGCTTGGAGAAGTGCCGACTGTCCACAGGGACAGTGACTACTGCCTATAGGCAGCACAGATATAACCAGTATTGCTACAGCTGGAAGTTAAACTGCTACAGGTTCCTGTAAGGGTATACAATAAAAGCAAAAAATGAAGGTTTGTTTGGTGAAGAGCTGATATAGTATAAAGGTGAAAAAGCTTTCCAGTATGGTATTTTGATCTAGTACATCCAGATTCAGACAGAAAAATTATTTAATTCTCTACTTCTAAAGGTCAAAACTTACTTTGTTGGTTACTGCTTTGTTTCTGTGTAAGCGTGTGTCAAAAACTGAAGACACAACAATTACTAGAAAATCAACTAGCCTGGCTGAAAATGATAGCAGTGAATTCTTCTCATTTGATCTTCAAGTCTTCTATGACGGGCCAATATGGGTGGAGATCACGAACAAGGGATCTAGCTGGGATCAAAGGGATCAAGGTTTTTACAGAGGAAAGCTGCAAGAGTATAAATGTTCCCCTAATTCAAGAAAGTGTCTTGACATTTCATTTCTCACTATTAGTAAGGAGTTACTACATTCTTTAATTGAACAGCTGTTCACATGTAATACTATACCTTCTCTGGATTTCCAATTCTTCTTGTGATGGACCATTTTGTACTTGAGAGGGAAGCTGTGAATTCTGTCGAGGCAAAGTGGGACCTGAAAGTGAAGACAGACCATAAATTAATTATTTGAACTTTAACTTTGCAGAAAAGCACAAAAACCAAGGAAAAAGGCCAGTCATCACATGACATTATAAGAACTGTTTAAGCCAAACAAGCTCAACAACATAATACAGCAAATAAAGACTGCAACAAATGTTACCTTATGCATTTGTAGAATGATTTCACATGGATGAAAAGGTTTCACCAAAATGCAAAACAAATTTTATTTATGATAGAACTTGACAAAAGCTTTGAAAAGCACTCCAAGTCTGAGATTTTATTAAGACAATGAACAAGTACTCTTGGAGGAACAGAAATGGCTCGAAAAATTAAAACACTCACCTAAATAGAACACTGGCAATGTAAGAAAAAAGAAAGAACAGGAGAAAAAAACATCAGCAGCTTATCACCATACCAAGAGAAGGAAGATAAAAGTACGTTTCTACATGTCACACCAAAATTTACTCAGATTATAGTTCATCAACTTAAAGACTTTCAATTTCGGATAGGCAAGTATCACATACAAAGAATAGAGTCATATAATGAAGGTACAAACTGTGCATTCTGCTAAGCTCAAGAAATGCAAAAGAGAATGACATGCAAATTATTCTTCAACTTTTGCTGATGTACAATTCTGAATAATACATCTTTCAAATAACTATATATGCTCAATCTGTCTGTTACAAACAGACTTTTACTCTTCCTCATGGATGCATTACGGCACAAAATTATTTTTAAAGAATTAACAGAAGTGAAGGATGAAGAAGTGTGGAATGGAGTATAGTAAATCATGAATACACTGTTTCTGCAAAAATGGGCAGTAAACCAGGAAATTATCTGGACTGCAGCTAGACTTTGAATTATGGCATTACAAGCAAGCAGGATTAAAGCCAAATAAAAATAATCCAGTTCTGAAAGGATCCCAAAGCAAAACAGAGAGTTCTTGCTGATATTTCATCAAACTACCTAGAGTGATGAAGTTGTAACAAGATGTGAAGGTTTTTAAGGCCAGGTTGGACAAGGTTTTGTGCCACCTGATCTAGTGGTAGGGTTCCCTGTTCATGGCAGGGGGGCTGGAACTTGATAATCTTCAAGGTCCCTTCCAACCTTAATGATTCTGTGATTCTATGATCTCCCCCATCAAAAATATCAAAATTTAAAAGTTGCTTACATCTGAACTTGTGAAAATCATCCAAAAACATTAACAGATCATGTGTGATATACTGAGACATCAAGGACAGGCAATCTGCCTCAGACTCAGCAAACAAGGGCCCTGTTTCAAGGCTAAACAAAAAGGTTATTTTACTGAAAACAGCATAGTGTTGTTTCCACTGTGGTCATAAAGACAACAAATACTATGAATTATAGAAGTGTACTCTAGCTACTGTACTCTACAGTTCAAAAGTTATTTAAGAAATTCTAGAAGATAAAAGCATGAAGTGTATTAGAGAGGTTGTGTCTTCCTTATTTATTCTTTTCAGGAAGTGTTGGGTCCTCTTACTATGCTGGTTTGGTTCTGGCATAATTTTGGTAGCGGGGCAGGGACCCCAGGGGTGGCTCCCATAAGAAGCTACTAAGAGCTCCTCTAGCTCAAGTGACCAAGGCCAAAGCCATAGGAGAGACAAGAGATGCACCTTTACAATTAACATACGAAAGAACTCTCTGACAGCAGAGAGAGCAAAAGTGGAAGAGCTGAGCTGCACAGGCAAGAGGAGTGCCAGGGCTGAGATTCTGAGGTTGGTGAGGAAGAAGGGGGAAGGAGGTACCCAAGCAGAAGTCTTCCTGCAGCCCATGACAAGATGGCAGGCTATTGCCCTGCAGTCATCGAGGAATGTGGCAGAATATCCCCGGAAGGCACCAGGAGGGGTAAATGTGGACCTGCAGCCCACGGACTTGGATCTGCAGCCATGGAAGACCCTGGCACCAGGGGAGGTGGCTGTTCCAGAAGCAGCCTGTGACTCTGTGGGAAGCCCAGGCTGGAGCAGCTCATGGGAAGGACTCATGAAGGAGACGTTTGTCACGGACACTCTGCCATGTGAGGGATCCCTTGGGGAAGCAGGGCAGGACTGTAAGGAATCCTTCTTCCTGAGGAGGAAGGAGCAGCAGGAACCACCAGCCTGTGAACTGACCCTAAACCCCATCCCCTGTCCCCCTGTGCTGCTGGGGGGAAGGAGGGAGAGAAACCGGGAACAAAGTGATTTGGGCCTGGGAAGAACAGAGGGGTGGGGTAACACATGCAAGCCCTGCATATTAAGATACATGCATTTAAGATACATCTGCAGCTATAAATCAATACTTTTTTTTTACATGCAAAAGATTTAACTGCAATGATAGTGAGCAATTATGTACGTTATCAGTAAGTAGAAATATGTCATATTCATCATCTGGAAACATTTCTGCTTTAAAACTTCCGAAGTCACAACTCACCCTCTGTCATCTCCCCTGGGTGACAGGTAGTAAGTAGGCTTTTATGCCCATTAAGCCATGACCACAGCTCCCAGAGAGCCAGGGAAGCAGCCAGGCTGTCTCTTGTCTGCACCATGCTGCAGACATGGACTTTCATGGACTTTTAGTATTAGACGCACTCCGGCGGTAGCTGCATTGCTGCTTATGGGTGCTATATACCACCACCGCTTGCCACATCTAATACACTCCTTTCCCTCAGATCTGTCACTTTTCAGCATGAAATGCATTGACCTAAATACTAGGAACAGAAATAAAAATTAATGGTCATATGATGGCCATTTACCAACTGAAATTGTTTTGTACTGAAAATACAGCAGAAATTTAAACCTCAAGCTTCCACTCATTTAATCTTGAAGTCTTTTTGAACAAGGTATTATCATGTTGCACTAGATGAATGTGACTGTCACTCTACAACTCTTCCCCAACTCTTTCTTTTGCAACACCACTGGAAACCAACCACCCATCTTCACTTGCACTAACTATTAAAACCAGACTAGCTATCAGAAAACCTGTTCTGATAAGTCTCAAACTTTGTTCTAGAGCACACTGTCATAAAATCATGTTCTGTGTAAATTCTGCAGAACACAAGCATCAGCAAGCCAAGCCAGTGCAACCTGGCCAACCTACTCCAGTAAAAGATGTGCTTCTTTCATAGTTATATGTGCAAGGGAGCAATTTCTTATACATTTTTGCCATAAGAAAATGCAACTCAAGTATACCAAAGGCTTTCAATTTCAAGAAAGGCAAGGTCAGCTGCAAGCATAGATTCTTAACAATCACCCTCCTAACAGATAGTGGGAAGTTAAAGCATCTGGAAAAGTCTATTTTATTCTATAAAATTAAGTTATTATGGCAAGCCAAAAACACTATTTCACTGCTAAAATACCACTGTCTGGACACTGGGACAGATGGTATAACAAATAAATTAGCAGGAGCTAGGCCAATAAAAAGCTTTCTTAGAGGCTCTTGAACACTTCAAGATAATTCAGAAACACAAAGCCCCATGAGAAATACGCACAGGTACACACCAAGTAAGACACAAGGCTAAAGGGTCTGCTCAAACTGAGTTTTAAGAAGAAGTCTAACATCTTTCTTTTTCTAAAGAAAGCACAGATGGTGCACTCTGTGTTGCACTCCAGCAGACAGAGGATATAATTTCATACTAATTTGTTCAGCAGTCGTTCCAGTTTTAAATGCCTTCTGTTTTTCAGCTTGTTCTCACCATTTTACCACCCTTTCTCTGTGACAGTTCAGGCAACTGTGTAGTAGTAAATGGACTGGAAATCCCACGGGAAAAAGCCCTGCCCTGTAAAACATGTTTTCATCAGCTAGATAGGACTAGTTCTGGTTCTTCACGAAGTCACAGACAACTAAGCTGACATGGCTCAGAGAATAACATCAGACTGCTTGAGCCAAAGTAAGCGCCCCAATAACATGTGTTCAAACCACAACCAGAGTAGTAAGTTTGTCCAACTCCTTAACTTAATTTTCACCTCCAACTGGCTTCTGACCTCTTTATCTCTATTCAAGAGTTGAATTAATTCCAGCTGCACAACCTTATGAAAGTATAATTACCAAGGTGGAGACAGAAGCACAGTTTCTCCTCTCTGAATGCTTTTTTGGTTCACCAGTTCCGTCAGTCTTTGCAATTACATTGTCTCCTTTGGAGCTGCACAACTCTTCACTTCTTTTAATGTCACCTGCCCTATATGCAAGCAGTGTTGACATAGCACCTGGCTGACACTGAAGACATTGTGTTCCTATGAGGTAATAGCCCACAGCGTTCAAGAGAGTAACAATACATGTACTACAGGTTATACAACGAGTTATAATGTGCATTTTCATTTATAGGGACAGGCTTGTGTGGGAACTAGTAACCTAAGGATTTCTGAAGTGTTTTTTTGGGGGGACTGCTGGCAGCCAGATCATGTGAAATATTCCCCAGAACCCCACATGCCCTAGGGGTTCAAGAAAGATGAAACACACACAAGAAATCACACCTGTAATTACTGTGCTGTTCAGAGAACAGCATTAAAATACAATCTATTTTTTATAAATATCTAGTACCTTTAGAAAAAGTTGCTCAACTATGATGTGAGGTGAAGACCTCATTTTTTCCCCTCACAGAAACAGCTTATATAAACAACTCAATGAATTAAGACTTCCCACTCTTTCATATCTCAGTATGTTAGTGCCAAAACTAAGCAACATTCCAATTATACAGTTTGATATTAAAATCCAAGTATGACTGACTTTTCAAAGGAAGAATGGGATTGAAAGCAGACAGGAAGTTAATTTACATAGGCATATACTATAAAGATAAGTGTACTGACTAAATATAACCTTTAGAAAAGACAGTACACCTACTAAGCAATGAACAGATCCCAAGTATGAGGCAAAACCACAGCAAAAAGATGTTATCTTCTGTTGTAGAGTACAATAAATTAAAACAAACAATGTATTAAATGCTTAAAGATTTTCTGAATTAATGGAAAGGAAGCTTTTTCAGAAATGTATACAAAGAAGTAATACGAAAATTCAGTATGATGAAGTAAACTCTTTCACTTGTCTCTGGCTCCTTCTCTTCCCATTCAGAGTCTGTTCTGCTCCAGGACATCACAGAACAAAGTTTGGGGAGAAAACTAGTCTTCAGCACCAGCAAAACAGCACCACTCCTCTAGACCTGGACTTGATGTATGGACTTAAAAGCAAGACTAAGACTATGATGGTTACAAACTAGAGCACTAAGAAGTGACACAACTATTCTCTAGTACATCTATCTAGGTGAATCACCTTTTCATTTCCTCATATATCTAGTCTTTCATACACAGCTACCATTTTTGTAAATACCTGCAGTTGAATTACTCATTGCTTTTATTTTAGCAGAGTGGTAGCTATGTTGTGTTTTCCATACTGAATCTGTTTTACATTTTACTTCACAAGCTCTTCTACCTGATCACAGTAGTAAAAGAGGAGAAAAATAATAATAATAAATAAATAATAACAATAACAACAACAACAATAATAATAATCCATTAAAACATATTTGAATTTAAGTAGAGATAAGCTTCCTATCAATGCCAGCAGAGCTTCATATCAATGCCAGCAGACCCTTAGAAACTGCATGCTGATAACCTGGGCACTAGCTTGGCTGGATGACTGCAAGCAGGCTGGTGGATTCCTTCTCTGCCTTCCTTTCATGCAGGGGGAGACAAAGACAAAGCTTTGACAGTTGCTTAATGAAACTACAATATCACAATTTAATGAAGCAAGTATCTAACATTAAATATTACTTTTCATCCCTGTTCTGCCTAAATGTGTTTAAATAGCAATATTCTAGATGATATTGTCACTTTTTCCATATAATACTATAGAAATGAGCCTAATAAAACTACATTTCCACAACTATGTTCATGATTCTGTGACAAAATCCTGTTTCGGAAATGCAACAAATTTAATATAGCTACAACTTCCGCTGTTTAAAACAATATGAATCCTCAAGAGAAAAATAAATTAACATTCCCCAATATTTATTTTTAAAGCTATCCACAAAATTAATAAATTTCTATGTATGTTTCCCATGCAGTTAAGGCCAACTATTGAATTCTAATTACATTCTTTGGGTTGCCCACCGAACTTCAGTGCTTTCACCTGATACGATGCTAACCCTGAAGAACAACACAAATCAGAAATACTATGCAGGCAACATTTAAAAGGGAAAACTTAGCAACTCTCCCTTCACTTCCAAATACCACAACTAAAATTAATGATGCTTTCAATACTCTTATGTGCTTCCTTTAGGTTAATATTTTGGCATATAAATCAGGGTTAGTTAATCAGGATTAGTTGTTATAGAGTATAACAACTACAAAAAAATTCTGCAATGAATCCCACATTTAAAAGGAAAACATAAATATTACTAGCAAAAATAGAGATATTATGTGACTTCTGACAACAGAGGTAATACCCCATCATGTTACTCCCACTCTGACAGGGAGTGCCAACAGCCTGTTCCAGGGTCTTGCCAAGAGTACAGGTTTCGTATAATTACTTCACTGCAGTAGAATAATTTTTCCCTCAGAACAAGTTTTAGCATGATACAAAGCACAACCATAAAAGGAGATGCCTGTGAGATGTCCCCCTGCCCTGCATATAGATTTCTCATTTCAGTCTCCTATAATCTCTACACATATTCCAATTACTTAACCAGTACTTAATACTTAATCAGTATACAGCTGTGGAAAAGAGATGTATCTTTTCCCCATAAAGATCTGATCACTTAATAACTGGACTATCTAACTTCTAGGATTGCTATTAATTTCAAAGGAAACCCTGCTTTCCCCCCTCAAGGTAAGACTAGCAAAATAAGAACCTGGAAACAAAACAAACCAACAATTTTCTTTTTCATACTCCCCATTTTCCTAACAAATTACATGTAATCTAAGGCAATGATAGAACAGCTTCACCAAAGCCATTCCTGTAACTGCTTTTATATCCAGAATATCCCAAGATCTTTTCAAGAACCAATACCTAACTGTTAATGATTAGTAAATAAAACACCATGAACCTTACATAGATGTAATTCTATTAGGAAAAATTGAAACAGATTTATTTACAGCTGTGTGATATCCTTCAGTTCTTCTTCTGCCACTTTCATCCTCTGTAACGAACAACTCAACTCATCAAATGCAAAGTACAAATAAATATATTGCACTATTAAGTTACTCATTCTGTTAGCAAGACTTTCCTGGGACTGAAAACAAGTGCCACACAGAACAATGCCAATTCTAGCTAAACTAGAAGGAACCTTGTGCAGCAAAACTAAGTATGACACCCCTTTGTTCCTCCCATCTCCACATACACGCTTCCGTTACTTGCCCTTTTTACTTCAAAGGAGTAATCCCTTTTCTCACACATCAGAGAATTTTCTCAGCCATCTAATTTCCACTCATTGAGGCTTTTCTTTCATTCCAGAGTCACTTTGATTGCAACGCTGAGCTCACAGACAGGAAATTTTTCTTTGTAATGCAATGCAAAACCTTCGCATAGAGCGTTCATCTTTACTCAATTAAGACTAATTACTGAATATCTGAACAAACTGCACACAGCCTTAAACCCAGAAATCCTCTTCATATGACCTCTTAAACCGATGACATATACTTGTCATTTGATGAAGGTGTAACTTCCAATCACCTCAGATAATTATTTAATAAGCAAGTTTTTCAGAATTTTTCCAAATGAGTGGCTTGGTTCAGTTTTAATACATCCTCCACAAAGTATTGAGCATGAACTTGTAGCGTTTGTAGTCTACCTTAAAATTCCAGGAGAAAGTGCAGCTCTGCACTGTTGTCTTTCATTTCTGGATTTGCAGCTGGGCCTATGACCCACTTGACTAGCCAGAAGTCAGTAGGAAAACAGGGTCTGAATAGTAGTTGAATAGCTACCAGTTAATAAAAGCATTCAAATCTGAAGAGTGAAAATACTTTGACTTTTACATTGATTTAAATAAACAGGAGTTCCAGTGTAAGATAAATTAGGATGCTCACATAAGACAAAGCATATTTCAGACAATTTCACTGCGAAGTGATGTGACAATTTCACATCAGTTAATCAGAGGCTACTGAGACAAGCCCTGTACTGTTTTTTAGAAGAAAATTGCCAGTTGCAGTGAAGCCTTTACTCCAACTTTAAACACTTTCACTCTACATAATAAACTCATTAGACGGACCAACAAAAGCCTATCAGTGGGTGCACCCAGTGCCTTAGCCTCTGCTGCTGTAGATCCACTAGAGGGAGATCCTAAATTAAACAAACTCACATTACACCAGCAATAGAACAGGTGAAGATGCCAGCTGCAAGCAAAGATGGATGACATTTTTCAAATATATGCAAGAGAAGGAGACTATATGATTTTATTTTTTTAAGAAGACCAAGAGAACTGCAAGTAACACTGGACTTTGAAACAAAAAATATGTCCACAAATAATCTTTAATATTCCTCAGAAATAATTTGAATTTCTGTGAACCCTTGCATTAGAAGTTTGAAGATCATCTACAGCTTTGCAAGTTTCTAAACTTATGTTCAGCTGACATTAAAACTGCTTGCCTTTTGTGAATAGAATACAACTTAAAATAACCCACCTAGTAGAAAATTGCCAAAATGAGGAAACACAGCAGAAAACAGGGATACTGCAAGAATCAAACTTTCATTTTAAGCAATTCTAGAGTAAAATGGAAGCTATATAGGATTTATTTGTTTTACTTCAGTAAAAAGGAGATTATGGAGAGTCTACATGCTGTTTTAGATATACTAGGAAACACAGCAATTTACATAAACTATTAGAGACAATTTTGTCTCCTCAGGTAAAGATTTTTTAAGCAGTAACATCAGAACACCAATTAGGACTACATGTACTACGATTTTTTAAAGTCTAGCAGATAAATTGGAAGAAAAACTATCTATATATAACACTGAGCTTAAGGTATTACTACAAATTCCCTTCATAACATATACCCCCCAACACCTTTTCAAAAAAGGTTACTTTGTTTATAAAAAGGAGGGGAAGCTGAAATCCATTTCCTGAAATGGAGAACTAATATTAGAGCCTTAGAGACCCAAGTAAATATTTAATCAGCTATGACAGCGATGGCAGCAGGGAAAAAAACCAAAACAAACACACACTAAGGATTCATTTCTAGCTGCACTTTCAGGAAATTATACCAACTGTAGAGAAAAGTAATGCATTAAACTTTGAGCATTGATTGCTTTTGAACTGCAAGCTACTTACGATACTATTTCCACTATTGAAGCAGGGATGTTCCGAAAGACACTTGATCTTTTTTACTTCTCACAGTGATACAAATCAGAAAAAATAAGTAATATGTAGAACATACACTGACAAACCTCCCAGCTGATAAAGCTTAGGAACATTTGTTGACAGTATTCCAACACAGATACATAATGAACATTTATCTTTAAACATTGTCTGGAAATGGTAACAGGCTTATAAAGCAATACCATATGCATAATTACGATTTCTTTTTACAAGCAGCAGTGCAAAACTACTCGTCTTCAGACATCTGCTGAAGCAATGCTAGTAACATTAAGCTTTGTTTTGATTTCATCCTATTGGAAGCTAAAGCACCTAAATGCCTGTGAAATAGGTAAATGATGGCTCATCTTAAACAGCCACAGTATTTCTTGGCTGACAGAAGTTACAGAACTCCTGTGCCCATGGTGTCCACAAGTAGTTTGGGATCACATAGAGAATCACTCAGGTTGGAAAAGACCTTCAAGATCACCAAGTCCAACCATTAATCCTACTCTACCAAGTCCAGCACTAAGCCGTACTCCCACCCACCACATCAAGACAACTTTTAAATACATCTAGGGATGTAGGCACAGCTTGAGGCCATTTCCTCTTTTTCTATCACCAGTTAATCGTGAGAAGAGACCAGCACCTACCCCTTTACAATGTGCTTTCAGGTAGTTGTAGAGGGTGATGAGGTCTCTCCTCAGCCTCTTTTTCTTCAGGTTATACAGCCCCAGTTCCCTCAGACGTTCCTCATGAGACTTGTTCTCAAGGCCCTTTACCAGTTTCATTGCCCTTCTTTGGACACGCTCCAGCGCCTCAATGTCTTTCTTCTAATGAGATGCCCAAAACTGAACACAGTATTTGAGGTGTGGCCTCACCAATGCCAAGTACAGAGGGATGAACACCTCCTTGGTCCTGCTTGCCACACTATTTCTAATAGAGGCCAGGATGCCATTGACATTCTTGGCCACCTGGGCACACTGCTGGCTCTCATTCAGTCACATGTCAATCAGAACCCCCAGGTCCCTTTCTGCTGGACAGCCTTCCAGCCACTCTTCCCCAAGCCTGTAGCGTTGCGTGGGATTGTTGTGGCCCAAGTGCAGGACCCAGCACTTGGCCTTGTTCAACTTCATACAACTGGCCTTGGCCCATTCATCTAGTCTGTCCAAGTTTCTCTGTAGAGCCCCCTCACCCTCAGGCAGATCAACACTCCCTCCCAACCTGCTGTCACCTACAAACTTACGGAGGGTGCATTTTATCTCCTCATCAAGATCATTGATGAAGATGTTAAAAATAAGTGGTCGCAATACTGAGCCCTGAGGAACACCACTTGTGACCAGCTGCCAGCTGGATTTAACTCCATTCATCACCACACTCTGGGCCCAGCCATCCAGCCAGTGTTTTACCCAGCAGAGTGTACATCCAAGCCATGAGCAGTCAGTTTTTTCATGAGAACGCTATAGGAAACCGTGTCAAAGGCTTTACATAAGCCCAGGTAGACAAGACCCACAGCCTTTCCCTCATCGACCATAAAGGTCAGCTGGTCATAGAAAAGCAAGACTCTTTCATAAATGGGTTCACAAACACATGCTGACTGGACCTGATCACCTGGTTGTTCTGTATATGGTGTATAATGGCACTCAAGATGATCTGCTCCATGCAGCTAATGATGCATTTTGACTTGCACTAACAACTAGGAAGTCAAAAGAGAAAGCGACCACCTTACAGTGCAGAAAACTTAAAGAGGTTACCATCAGCCACTATCAAACTTAATTATGCAACTTAATTTGTGTCATTGTCAGACCCAAATCTCAAAGCTATTAAGAGCAAACTAGGTAAAACTACAGCATGATATTACAGTCATACTGAACTCTCATTTCATGAACCCATAAATAAATCCACCTGGAAACAAAACAACTCCCCAGTCATCAGGGAATAACTGAATTGATTAATTAACTTGAATGAAGCAGATAGACTCAAATTGAAGGGCTCCTTCAGAGATCAATTAAGAGAGACTACAGGCAGAATGATTTGGAAGAATTCATTATCTGGGATAAGCAGAGGACTGAACTCTATGTACAGTGATTTTTAGACTCATTGAAAGGCTCAGCTCTACTCCTCTTCACCCCACCATTTAAGAAATTACTTAAGCAATACAATAGGAATCAATAATGCAAAAAAACTCATTTTCATCCTCTGAAATCACATTTAATTCCAGGCTGCCCAAATTTTCAAGATACTACTACAATTGCATTTACAGAAAACCCTGTTTTAGTTTTATCCAAGTCTCTACAAACTGGAGTGGCATCTTCATTCAATAAAATTTCTGCCACTGAAGAATATAATAATGTAGTTAGCCCACACATATTTCACATGAAACAGTCATTAGACTAACCACAATAATCCATTAAATGAAAAAACAGACGCACTGCCCAATTAAAAAATGTGCACCATCAGACCAGCCTATGCCATTTTAGCCTCTCTAGTACCTCAGTTTTGGTGTTAGGAGGAGTTAAATGATGAAAAAATACATGTGCATATATACACATACAGAGTTACTTGAAATATGTTGTAACAAACTCTTCTTATACAGGTAATGGGAAAGAGAATAAAACCCTCAAACTTGTGGCAATTATCACATATCAGACTTAATTTCAAATCAGTAGAAACCAACACTTAGTGTGTTCCCAAATGTTAGTTGAGACACAGATGAACAACCAGAATGCACAAAACATTTACTATCAAGTAATACTTAAGTAAAGTAAAAGCGAGATATTTAGAGGAGAAAATGCCCATCTGGAAGGTAGAAAAATAGGATACACAACTGGCTTATTTTAGCTGGCGAGAAGGTATCTTATACCTCTAGCTATCCTTTATTTTTTTGTCTCACATGCTACACATTAAGCAGCATTAAGCAGAGCAGAATGTATATCCCTCTTGGTCTAGACAGCTAAACTATAAAATGAAAAGCAGCTTGCTAACATCACCCTTTTTTGCCTGCAGTTGAGACAGCCCTAGCAAGGCTATCAACAGACTCTTGACAAGAGAAAGAAAACTGGCACAGAAGTATGGTCTCTTGTTACATGGGCAATCTTTAAAGTTTAATGAGGACAAAAGAATTCTATTTGGTTACTAGAACACAAAAGTCTCTTGAAGTACTTCAAACTAAAAACACCCCTCTGTGTGTACCCCAGTGTTACACTGACCAGTTTGCTGTAGAACCTGTCTAGAACATAGCACAGACAGCACCCCAAAACTGAAAGTAAGCCACTGAAAGATTTCCACCAATGGTTTAAACTCTGTATATCATCCTGTTTTCCACCTAAAAGAAAGCAAATTAAATGACAGATCTGTTGTCTAAATTACATAGGCTAAATTGATTGTTACCCCTGGATCCAAGGTATCCAAGCTAGAAAATTCTGCATGGTAAGGATGTTCAAAGGGAAAACCTAAACTTATTTAAAATAAACCAGTACTCACTGAGAAGGAAAAACAGCAATACACATTAAGAACACTGGGTATGTCTAGAAATCCTGAAAACTACTCTGATTAAGAGGTACACATGTCTTGGTCAAGTGTTTTGGTTTTGTTTTCTTATTAAAAAAAAAAAAAGCAAATTCATCCAGTTTCTATATGTAGCAGGTAACATGAAAATGTATTTACTTGTTAGGAATTGCATTTACATGGACAGCAGTCAAGAGTCAATATTAAGATGTAGTTATTAGGAAGACAAAACACTTAAATAATTAAAATAGCAAGAGGCTGAATTGTTATTAGAAACAAGACATTATTGTTATGCATGAGTATTTTCTCTCTGCATGTGAATAATTTTCCAAAGAAAAAAAAGTTAAGAAACTCTTACCAGCTTCCTGTGAATTTAATACTTCTAAGGCATGCATCATGGCACTTGCGAAGACATTGGCATCTTCTTTGCTGCCAAAATTCAGGCCATACACCTGCCTAGCATCACGCCACTGGTGGAAGGTCTGGGTAGCCTGATTGTACTTCAGCCCTTTCGGAATGGCACAATTTATTACCACCTATAACCATAAAAAAATTTATTTCATATGTTTAAAATTGCTATTTCATCACAAGTCTCAGCGTAATGCAGATTTTCTTCCCTAACCACATGGGTTAATATCAGTCTCACAATCCATAATATTACAGTGTTGAAGCATATTGTCATTTCAATTTTAATTCCAATGCTGCATGAAATCAGTAATGAAAATACAGAGGTACTAATGAGGTATTTTATATCAACTTAGCTTAAGTAGCTTAAGTGTTCTCACGTCAAATGATGCAGTGATGTTTCTTAATAGCAATACTATCTATAGTTCTGACTTTTAATAGCACAGTATTTCATGTCAATATGCATTTGGATTTCTGAAACTCAGTTTTCCATTAACTTCAGAGTACTTCTTAGAATTACATTTTTTATCCAAGTTATCACCTTTTCACTGTGGCTCCTGGACCCCTTAGCTTGCCCTGCTTTCAGCAGCTGTTTTTGTGGACTTCTACTATGCATCACAAAGTATCATTTTGCAAGATCATCATGGCTCACACAAAGTGGGATAAATTCTAGCTAGTAGGACAACCACTAACTATAAGCCATGCACTAAGAAGATCCCATTGCATTTGGGTAACTATATCCTCTCACCTTTTTCAAAGAATAACAGCAGAAAAACAAACAAACAGGATTTTCAGATGAATGCAAGGAAATAACTTATTCTTGGAATCAGTGTTTAATGACAAATCACACAGATTATTAGCCTATGTTTCAGGTGTGTGAAAAATGACTAAGAACAGGGCAAAATAATTTTATAAAATGCTGGGAGAGGGGAAAACATACAGAAGCTTTCCTCAATCAAAAATATTAGATTTTTAACCCCACCCCACATATCACAAGGCAGGGAGCTAAGTTTGCCGTTTAATCAAGTTCCAGTAACTTCTTCGTCAAGGAAATTAAGATGTCATCCTTGTTGCTCCCTTCTCAACCTCATCAAATGGTAAGTGATCAGCATTACTAAATGGCATACGGTTATTTTTGAATGAACTGATCTGGAGAAATGTGAAATTGCACATCTGACTTTTCACAATACATTAAGAGCTACATGAAAACTGATGGTACTAGTGTAGATTGTGGGTAAAGCGGAGACTAGGAAAGATGAAAAGTTCTTAGGCTGACACACTGCCTTAAAGAGAATGAGATTACTTCTATGTACAGCAGTTGCCTTTATACCTGCCTGAAGGATGGAATGGTAAAGAGCACACAAGGACTGTTGCCTTGGACATATGTGAAGTGTTTCATTTATGGGAGAAAAGCTATAACAAGTTTTACTACTTCAGTTTAAAAAAAAAGTAAATTTATTATTTGCAGTTTACATAATTTTTCTGAAGACCTTTTCCTTGATGTCAAAAACAATCACAAGAATAGCTGAAGATTCCTATTCCAAATTTTCAGAGATACCCTTACCTGATGGTCCTGAATCTTCCTGCCCACTACTCTGAATGTGTTGTTGCCTGTGTGATGATATATATGAACTCTGCTGAATCCCGTTGATCCACCAGCTGGTACCCATTTCTTATTGGCATCATCGTAGACCATTACAGCTGCTCGTGCCTGGCAGATACTCTGTTCACTGTGAAAATAAAAGTATTTCAGCATGAAACATGAAATGACTAAAGGAAAATCATCACCTTTTCTGTACCTTTTTTTAAAACTCAAAATGTTAAATACTCCTTGCAACTTGCTGAAATGTCTGCCTTTCTAAATACAAAACCACTAAGCACTTGGAAGCTTTGCTTAAAGGTGTTCATTCTGAAAAGTTGTGGTCAAGACAAACAGGCCTAATCACTAATTAAAGAGATCAAAAAAATATTTACTATGTCATTTTTTGCACTTTTTCCCCTTGCAGATTTTTTTTCCCGCCTTTCTCCTCACCACCAACCATGAAGCTTAATTAAATATCATAAGCACATGTCTTCTACAAAGACTGAAGATCAAAATTGGAACTTGCACTAGCTTCACAGTTGTTTTCCAGCAGTAATTACTTCTGCAAGACATGAGGATTGGAAGCATCCTGCTATTTTAAATACATATAGAAGAAAACACACACAGAGCCCAAAAAATTCACCTTCTTATAAACTAATTTATTTTTGGCTTTGACATATTTTACAACAGTTGACACATTTTACAACACTTGGCACCTTGATGTACAATTTCTCTTCCAGCAACTAATCCTGATTATGGAAGGAGGTGCAGGTCAGGTGACTCACTTCTAAAGGGAGTGGAAGGCCCTATTTGCAGGCCAGACCCACTTCCTAGGGAGGTCAGCTGCCTCCTCCTCGGAGCCAGGGTTAAGGATATATGGAGGAAGCTCCCTACCATAGTTCAGCCCATTACTGTTATTCCAAGTAGGCAGTGATGAGATAGCTACCAGAAGCCTAGGGGCAATGAAGAGAGACTTCAGGGCCCTGAGACAGCTGGTTAGGGGATCAGGAGTATAGGTGGTATTCTACTCTATCCTACCAGTAGCAGGGATTGATGAGGGGATAAGCAGGAAGAGCCAGAAGACTAACTCCTGGCTCTGGGACTAGTGCAGCTGACAGGACTTTGGCTTCTTCAATCATGGATGGACCTACAGGACACTAGGCATGGCAACAAGTGGGGAAAGCCCAGCCCAGAGAGGGAGGATCCTGGGGCACCAGTTAGCAAGGCTCATGGGAAGGGCTTTAAACTAGGTTTGAAGGGGGATGGGGACGAAACCAGGCACACCAAAAATGAGCCTAAGGACAGCCATCAGCCTGCCATCCCATTTGAGGTGGAAAATGGGGATAAATGCAACAACAACACAGGGCTCAGTAATAGGTTAGTAACCACGCAAGTGGTTGAGATATCCGTACTGCAGCTCAAGTGCATATATGTCAATGCCCATAGCAGGGGAAATAAACAAGAGGAGTTAGAAGCTACTGTGCACCAGGGAGACCACCATATAATTGCCATCACAGAAACATGGTGGGATGATTTGCATAGTTGGAGTGCTGCAATGAATGGCTACAGGCTCTTTAGAAGAGATAGGCAAGGCAAGAGAGGTGGTAGGGTGGTGTTTTCTGTTAAGGAGTGCTTTGACTGCCTAGAATTCAATGTTAGACACACCAAGGCAGAATGTTTATGGGTAAGGATAAAGGGGAAAGCCAATGAGACTGATATCCTAGTGGGAGTCTGCTACAGATCATCCAACCCGGATAAAGAGACTGATGAGACATTCCTTCAACAACTTGGAGATGTCTCACATTCACTAGCCCTTGTTCTTGTGGAGGACTTCAACTTACCAGATGTCTGCCGGAAGTACAACACAGCAGAAAGGGGCCAATCCAGGAGGTTTCTGGAACGTATGGAAAATAACTTCCTGCTACAGCTGGTAAGTGAGCCTACCAGGGGTAGTGCCATGCTGGACCTACTGTTTATGAACAGGGAAGGACTGGTGGAAGATGTGGTGGTTGGAAGACATATTGGGCACAGCGACCACGATATGATAGAATTTTCAATATGTGGTGAAGTTAGGAGGGTCATCAGCAAAACTTCTACCTTGGACTTCCAAAGGGCTGGCTTTGGTCTCTTCAGGACGTTGGTTCAGAGAGTCCCTTGGGAAGCAGCCCTCAAAAACAAAGGAGCCCAGGAAGGCTGGGCTTACTATAAGAACTAAATTATGGAGGTGCAGGGGCAGGCTCTCCCTGTGTGCCAAAAAGGAAGCTAATGGGGAAGAAGACTAGCTTGATTGAGCAGGGAACTATTACAAGAAATCAGAAATAAAAAGACAGTTACCAACTTTGGAAAAAGGAGCAGGTGAATCAGGAAGTATTAAGGATATTTTAAGGGCATACAGAAAGAGAATTAAGAGATGCAAAAGCTCAACTAGAACATAATCTGGCCATCTCTGTAAAGGATAATAAAAAATGCTTTTATAAATACATTAACAACAAGAGGAGGGTCAGGGAAAATCTTCATTCCTTACTGGATACGGGGAGGGAACTTAGTAATGGAGGACAAGGAAAAGGCTGAGGTCCCTGACACCTTTTTTGCCTCAGTCTATAGCAAAAAGACTAGCTACCCTCAGGACAACTGGGCTCCTGAGTTGGTAGGCAGGGATGGGGAACAGAATACTCCTCCTGTAATCCAGAAGGAAGTAGTTAGGGACCTTCTGTGCCACTTCAATCCCAACAAATCCATGGGTCCAGATGGGATTCATCCTAAGGTGCTGAGGGAGCTGGGGAAGCCACTCTCAATCACTTATCAACAGTCCTGGCTGACTGGGGAGATCCTAGATGACTGGAGGTTGGCCAGCGTGACACCCATCCAAAAGAAGGGCTGAAAGAAGGAACAGGAGTACTATAGGCCTGTCAGCCTGACCTCAGTGCCTGGCAAGGTTAGGGAACAGATCATCTCAAGCGCCATCAAGCAGCATGTAGAACACAACCAGAGGATCAGGTCCAGCCAACACGGGTTAAGGAAAGGAAGGTCCTGCCTGACTAATCTCATCTTCCTCTATGACTGGGTGACTGTGGATGCAGTCTACCTTGACTTCAGCAAGCCCTTTGACACAGTCTCCCAAAGCATCCTCCCGGAAAAGCTAGCAATCCACAGCTTGGAAAAGTGCTCCTTTCACTGAATTAAAAACTGGTTGGATGACCAGACCCAGAGAGTGATGGTGAATGGAGCTGCATCCAGCTGGCATCCAGTGACCAGCGGTGTTCCCCAGGGATCAGTACTGGACCCAGTCCTATTCAACATCTTTACTGATGACCTGGATGTGGGGATTGAGTCCACCCTCAGTTCACAGATGACACCAAGCTGGGGGGGAGTGTTGATCTGCTGCAGAGGGACCTGGACAGGCTAGGTCGATGGGCCAAAGCCAATGGCATGAAATTCAACAAGACCAAGTGCTGGGTCCTGCACTTTGCCCACAGTAACCCCAGGCAGCGCTACAGGCTGGGGGAAGAGTGGCTGGAGCAGCCCAGCAGAGGGACCTGGGAGTGATGGTTGGCAACCAGTTGAACATGAGCCAGCAGTGTGCCCAGGTGGCCTGGAAGGCCAATGGCATCCTGGCTTGTATCAGGAATAGTGTGGCCAGCAGGAGTAGGGATATAATTCTCCCCTGTACTCAGCTCTGGTGAGGCCTCACCTCGAGTACTGTGTCCAGTTCTGGACCCCTCATTTCAAGAGGGATACTGAGGTGCTGGAGCAGGTCCAGAGGAGAGCAACAAGGCTGGTGAAGGGACTAGAGGGAAAGTCTGATGAGAGGCTGAAGGAGCTGGGGTTGTTTAGCCTGGAGAAGAGGAGACTCAGGAGGGACCTTCTCACTCTCTACAACTACCTGAAGGGAGGTTGTAGTCAAATGGGGGCTGAGCTCTTCTCCCAAGCAACTAATGACAGGATGAGAGGGCTATGCCAGGGGAGGCAGGTTTAGGTTGGATATTAGGAAGCATTTCCTCATGGAGAAAGTGATTAGACATTGGAATGGACTGCCCAGGAAGTGGTGGGGTCACCATCCCTGGAGGTGTTTAAGGAAAGACTGGATGTAGCACTTAGTGCCAGTCTAGCTGATGTGGTGGTGGTAGGTCACAGGCTGGACTTGATCTTAAAGGACTTTTCAAGCCTTGGTAACTCTGGGAAAAGTAAAAAGGAAGCATATCATTCATGTCATGAGTATTAGAAGCACAAGAAAGCAGAACATACCATAAACACACTACTTATTAGGAGAGGAGAGGGTGATACTAGACTGGTTGTCCTTATGGGAAATGTCCAGATGCAGACAGGAAATAAAAATAGAAAGGAATTATTTCTTATCAGGGAGCCAAATTCTCTGAACATACCACTCGAGCACATCCAACATTATAGAGAGCACATGATGCCTGGCTTGCAAGGAATGTGGCCTGTCATTTAGAAAACAGAAGGCTGAAAAGACCTGCATTCTCCATAAATCACAAAAGAAACGTAGTGAAATATTTATTTTATGAAGGAAGGACAACTTCTCCCCTCCCCAGTCTTTCATGGGTTTTTATTGTCTGGTTGGTTGTTTTGTGTACGTTCGGGTATTCTTGAAAGACCATGCTGAATTTCCCAGTATCTTATGTCCATCTTCTGGCACAAGAAAATTCTGCACTGTATCCAGTTGTTTTCTTAACTTTTGATACTGATGTTTTTGATAAAAAATTGCATCAATTTCAATCACACTGTCCACGGCACGCCAACAGTTAGAAAAGAGCTCAACACTGGGATACTTTTCAAGTCTAGGGGAAAAAGAGAATACTGAGATCATGTCTCTGATGCATGCAAGACATTCAAGATTAGATGAGGAAACATTCTTACTTTTAAAGATGCATGTGTCTTATGACCCATTCAAAAACTAGATGAGAACGGTTTAAGAGCCTCTAATTCGACCTTTTCTAGCCAGAATTCAGTTCCATATGGACATAGTAAAATTACATATTTATATATTTAAACAGTGATGCTTTTCTAAGAACAGTTCAGCTTATAGTTGACAATGTAGACCAAAAGAACCACATCTGGCTCAGTAACACGTATGAGCTGCAAAGATAATAAAATTAGGCAAAAGTTTCAGGTGTTTGATGGTTCTATTAAAAGGATGCCAGAGGTAAGTAAGAAGGTTCCCTCATCTAAAAAGAGAACAATGCAAGAACCTACTGGATTTCTTTATTTTTAGCGTATTTTTGCACTTAATTATATTAAAGTTCAAACCTAAAAACATTTGGTACTGTTCACAAAGTACAGAACAAACAGTAGTGGTTTTTTTCTACAATGCATAACAGTATTACAGAAAATTTCTGTAAAAATTCTGAACCTGAAACAATTTCTTGCTACATTTGAATTTGGATCAATCACAGGCATGATAAACCGTGACAGGATCTAGATACTGATTTGGAATCAGTTATGTGGCTTGCAGAGTTTTTGCAAAAAAATAACTTTATTTCAGTCATGTGTCAGACAGATTGAAAAATCGTTTAGATCCTATTAAAAATTGATACCTTGAGTATAAGCTAATATGTTCCAATTGCAACAAAGGTAGAACCAGAGAGTGATTGAGCAGTAGCACAGCAATCAGAAGGCTTAGTTACACAGGACCGACCATGTTAGGATGTTCTTATCCAAAGTGTTCTCACTTTGCCCTGCTATAGTCCTTCCACAGGTCTAAGCTTTTATAAAGCTCTGCTTTCATGTTATTTTATTTAGCATTACAAGAATAAAATACCTACTCATTTTAGAACTATTTGGTATTCAAGAAACACAATGCACAAGTGCAAATAAAATGACCTTGAGCAGAATTGCAAGCTTTTCTTTAACAAATGTTACACTATTTTTAGCTCTATTTCTCAGGATGGATAATATTTCTTTTTAACTAGAAATACTACAGATGTCTAGTTCTCAAATATTTCATGCTCCATTTAAAATAAAATAATTTTCTTAATAGCAGGGGATTATACTTAACCATAAAAAGATACCAGATAATTCACATCCTTTAAAAAATTACAAACATAAACAATTTCCAGTTCACCTATTCAATCAATACACAATAAGCCTTCTGCCTTTATTTCACACAAAACCTATATAAGAAAATTTTAATGTCCCAGCTCTATAATTTTAACATCCAGGTACCAATATGAAGGTTAAATACTCCCCCTTCCTGTCAACAGTTTCCCCCACCCATCACTTTGTTTACCAGACTGCAGCAGTAAGGTGGAAAAATGAAGCTATCACGATCAGAAACAAATTAAACCATCACAGTGTGCTAGTCTTTTTCCAGGGTTCAGTAACTGCAAGTTACTAGATGAAGGGGAGGATCAATTTCATTCTTTCTCTTAGTAAAAAGTTCTGCACTCTAAAGTGATTACTTTTTATTTTAAAGAAAAGCATGGAGACAGGAGCTTTAGCAAAGAATCTCTTGGTCTGCTCTTCAATGACCATTTGCTTGTTTAATATTTGAATATAGTATATAACAGCTATTAGACACCATTAAGTCTCAAAAAAAAATATTCACTTTTAAAAAAATAAAATGCATACCTGAAATCCACTAACCTCAAATGGTTACACCAAATTGAAATTCAAGCTGTTAACTCATTACTATCTTTCACAGATCTAATGAAAAACAAGGTTTAGTTTTCTACCTAGGAAAATGCTAAGTGTAACATACAGACTGTTACTAGAACCCAAGTCAGTATTTCTCTATTATACATGCAGTATATATGATTAAATTCAACACAGCAAGAGCAAAGTGAATCAGAAAAGTGTTGCTTATTGTATATCTTATTCTTAGAACTTATACTTCCCTGCAGTACTTATAACAGGAGACAGGTCTTCAGTGATCTCAGTATTTATACATTAACTTCAGAGTCCACAGTTTTCTGCAATACACATCCATTAGGCTGCAGGAACTGACCACAAGATGCTAGAAGATTTTATTAATTCTCTGCACCAGAATCCTTTTGGTCAGATTGGAAATGCCTTTTTTTTTTTTTTTTTTTACATATAGATTACTTTAGCACTAATGCGAAGAAATAAACTGTCTACTGACACGTTGCAAGAGAAAAGGAAAAGGATCTTCTTCTATTTGTCATGTCATTAGGCTTTCAAAAGCATCCTACAGAGTTTACTTGCCTATCTACAAATTTTCCTTTTCCTGCTATGCTGTACTGGTTAACAGTTCCATTATACTTAAACGTTTTTTTTTTTTTTTTTTACATATAGATTACTTTAGCACTAATGCGAAGAAATAAACTGTCTACTGACACGTTGCAAGAGAAAAGGAAAAGGATCTTCTTCTATTTGTCATGTCATTAGGCTTTCAAAAGCATCCTACAGAGTTTACTTGCCTATCTACAAATTTTCCTTTTCCTGCTATGCTGTACTGGTTAACAGTTCCATTATACTTACATTATTAACCTGCATCTTCCCAGCATGAGAGCTCATCAGGGGATGCAGGAGAATGAGCCAAGGAATCCATCTCTAGCTTCAAATGCTACTGCCAAGATGTACAGCTGCTCAAAGAGCTGTCTGCTAACTTATTAGGACAGTGGGTTGGGGAACTAAAGTGACAATCTAAATATTAACTAAGAAAAATAAATAGTTTTTCTATTCCCAAGTAAACTCACCAAGCTAAGTATATGAAATTATATGCAGAAAACTGAAAATTAATTCAAGGGAACAGTTAAGCTAAACAGTGCTTACCAAATCTTAGGAAACAAAGTGTACAAGCTCTCTTCCTAAAATGTAAAGCCTGACAAATAGCTGGACAAGTATATGAGTTCTTCCCTAGACAAAAACGTAAGGCTCTGATAGTTAAAGCCAACAATTACTCTGCTTAAGTCCACATACAGCAATACCATATAAAGCCAGTCAGGGTGGTTGTTTTTTATTTGGGGTAGAAAAGTGGGGAGAGATCTGGCAGTCAAAAGGCTCACACAAAAAAAAAATATAGAGTAGTAATGAATAGTAAGATTATTCTTATGGTAGAACATGGTTTCTTCCTCCAGTGATGAGATAATACACAAAACTAAAAAACCATAGCAAACTGACCCCTACCAGACACCATTCTTGTGCCCAAATGGAATGTGTTCATTCTGTCGCATTGGAAGTTCTTGAGCTCAGTGCACAGTGTCACAAAAGCACAGTCTGCTGACCTGAGTCTTTATTATTTATGCTGGCCTCTCCCCCAAAAAGTGAATGCTTGGTTTTCCTCCCTCAAGAACCAAAAAGGATAAACTTAGTCACTCACACAGAAAACAGCATGACTGCAGCCATAGAAAAGATGATTTAAATATACTGACAAGAGCAAGGAAAAAGCTGTGATTGCCAATTCTCAACCCTTAGGATTTTTGCCAGTAATGTAACAATGAGGTTTCTTGAAAAACTGTGTCCTGCTACTGCTTTTTCTGATGATTCAGGGCTTTTTTTTTGGCTGATATGATCTCAGTTTACAGAAATGTAATAACATGTTCCTAAATGTGTAGTCTTTGTGGGGCAGAAAGGAATGGAAATATGCTGATTTATAAAACGCCTGTGTAGGATTTTCAAACCACAGGGCACAAAGCTAGAAAGAAAATCCAAACATTTGTAATACTCATATCTTAAAATACATCTTTTCAAACAACAGCTGAATGCCGGTTGAGATAACGAGTTATGTCTCTGCAGTGGTGTTTCGCAAGATGGCTTTCCCTGCTTGTTAGTGAACCCCAACTGGCACATCAGTGAAAATGTGCAACTTTAAAAAAAAATAATAATCCTAGGTACTGTACCACTACTGTCTAGCAAGTAAAAGAAGACAAACTGCAACAATCTCAAGGGAACACCTTAGAAATTGGGAAAGAGAACCTGATAACTTGATGGAAATACTTTATTAAATGCCTTCCTTACTCAGCTTTAAGATAAGCTTTTCAATTAAGCAACCTGAAAGTAGCAAAAGTGGTATTTCCCAAGTTTCTTCTAGAATTTCCTAGATTTTTCATCCTATAAAGAATCATTACTTTTTTTTCAAGAAATGTTTTCAACAGGTTTTGAAAGGGAAAAAAAAAAAAAAAAAGAAGAGCTACACAATGGCTGGCTTTTTATTACAATGCACTTGCACTGGGGGGGATCAGGTGAAATCTGTCATTTTTATACTGGTAAAATAAAGACTTATATTTAGACTCAACAGAACCATTAAATAATTCAGTTTACACTTCCTCCATGCACTCATCATCCATATCCTTGTTTTCTTTTATCCTGCTATACAGGGTGTTCTCTTAGACATAGCATTTTTGGTAAATTGTCCAGATATTGTTCCTGAAAAGACTCCATTTTTACAATCAAATCAATTTTTCCACTGATTCTTCAAATGTATTTCTCAACAATATTAATTACTTTACTTCTACTAAAAGGTTATGTGGATTCTAGGCAGTAATTCAAATAGATTACGTTTCCTCAATGCAGATTCAATACAGTGACATGGCAAGCCAAAGGTTTTGCCACAGTGAAGCTAATACTACTACCTGAATAGCAATTTTACACAACAGTAAACAGGAGCAGATTCCTACCACAATCTTTCATCCATATCAAGACAGACTTTTAACAAAAAACAGTTTCTCAGTTTGACTACTTTTTGCCAAAGTTAGTGGAAAACAAGCTATACAGCACAACCTGGGAACAAACCACTTTGTTAAGCAACAGGATACACTGTAAATGAACAAAGCTGACAGCCATAAAATCAATACTTTTACTGAATAGGATCATGACAAATTTAAAAGTTCAGATCTTTTAACTTAAAGGTCTTCAAAACCGGGACCGGCCAGCCCAATACATTACTTCTTTCCTACAAATAGTCTATTTTTGATGGTTTGTTGTTTTTCTTGCTACAACTCCATGAATCTGAGCCCAGTCATACTGTGGAAAACATTTTAAGTGGGCATGAAAAACAACACCATCTTCAGCAACTAGGCTGACAGTTGTTGATTTCCTCTGAGAAATCACTTAACATGTATTTCCTGTCTTCTATACACATTTTAACAAAAATTGACCTTATGTTATTTCTTAAGCTTTCGACACATGGCAGAAATCAAAGCTTTCAGTCTGGATTCCCTGGGAAATCCGAGTGCCCAAACACACACTGAAATGGAATCCATCATTACATTGCCATCACTGTGTATCACGTATCTCATTTTACTTTCAGATAAAGAAGGCCCAACTCCTCCTTGAATAGGGAGGTAGTAGCATTTTCACTTTACCTATTTCATATAAAGGCTGCCTCTGATGTAGAGAACTGTATAAAGGGAACATGACTGATCAACACTGAGTGGACATTAACATGAATCAATCAAGGAAAATGTGGGTCCACAGGAGAAATGAGACAGGTTACCTAGCAGCAAAGGACACAGAAAAGGTGACATGTATTTGCCTTGGTCTCTGCTAGCAAGTTTTGTTCTCAGACTTCCCAGGTCTGCATGAGTGCTAGAGTACTACCACCTGCAGTAGAAGAAAATTAAATTTGGGGTTCTAGCAAGATAAGTCAGATACAGAAAGTCTATTGAATTGAATAGTATGTACCCAACAAGGCTGGAGGTAGCTAGGTGGTGACATCATGAGGCCACTGTAACATCTTTACAAGGTGATCAAGACAAGTTGCTGACAGTCTAACTGATAAGCCAGTCTAACTGGTGAACTTCTCAGGGGTCAATACCAGCTTTGATATTGTTTAGTGTCCTCACTAATGACCAGGAAAATGGGGTGGAATGCAACTTCAGGAGTCTCAGCAGACTGTAGAAACCAGTTGACAGAAACCTAAAGAAATTAGAGCAAAAACTTGCACCTGAGTAAAAATGACCATCATGCCATAAAGGTGATTATTAATCTCTATTCAGACCATATCTGGCATAACGTTTTGGGCTCCTCAGTAGAAAGAAAGTCTTTGTCAAAATTGGAGCAACTAAAACACAAAACATTAAATGGGCTACAGAAAAAGATGCTTAAGGAGAGGCTGAGACCGCTGTTTGTTTAGTCTTAAGGTAAGGCAGGAACACAACTGCCATTCTCAACTACTCAATAGTGCATTACAGAGAATACAGAGTTAGAATCCTCTCAGAAGTGCACAAGATAATGATGACAGGCAATGATCAAAAGGTGCAGAAAAGGAGCTGTTGTGCCTTGGGCCTGACACGACAACAAAAACCAGCCCCATGACCACTCACACTCAACTTTCCCCACACACACTCCAGGATGTGGACGACAAAGGCCAATTAGATTCTGCTCATGGGTCAAGACAAAGGACAAGGAGGGATCTTCACCGATTAAGGTCACAGGCAAAACAGACTCAACTTGGGGAAAAATAATAATTTAATTTCACACTAATCAAACACACACAGGACACAGACAACACAAAGAGCAGTACTTACATGTGTTACCCCCACCTCTCCCTTCTTCCTGGACCCAAATTACTTTGTTCCCAGTTTCTCTCCCTCCTTCCCCCCAGCGGCACAGGGGGACAGGGGATGGGGCTTAGAGTCAGTTCACAGGCTGGGGGTTCCTGCTGCTCCTTCCTCCTCAGGAAGAAGAGGAATTCCTTATAGTCCTGCCCTGCTTCCCCATGGGGTCCCTCCCATGGGAGAGAGTCCTCCACGAACCTCTCCTTCCCACGAGGTCCGGAGCTGCTCCAGCCTGGGCTTCCCACAGAGTCACAAGCTGAACAGTCACCTCCGCTGGCACTAGACTCCTCTGGGCAGTTACTGCCCCCAGAGGGGCTGTGACATCTCCATCCTTGGAGACCTCAAAATTCAAGTGAACAAGGCCCCAAGCAATCCAACTTAATTTAGAGGATGGCCCCTTCTGAGCTCTGGGACTCTGAGAACTCTCAGTCTAAGTCATTCTATAGTTCTAGAAGAAATAAAATGTATTTGTGAAGGTCCCACTGATCTGCAGACATATTGTCAGTACATTATTTAGGGCAGTTACTGCCCTAGCACTCATTTTATTGGAATGTTCCTCCCAAAAATAACATGATGCATTTCACACTTGAAGTTTCAACCAGCCTCTTTCTGCACCCTATAAATAAAGATCATAAACACTAGTAGTTCTAATGCTCAGTGTCTAAAAGTAAAATGTTTAAATAAACTATGTAGTATTTATATCACTGACCTGTACTACTAAAAAATTTCTTAGTATTTTAAATTGCATTTTACCAAGCTATTTTAGATTGTTATTACTAGGGGAGTAATTCACTTAATTTGATTGTGAGAGGGAAACAAAACACTACAGTTCTTAACGATGGACAGAACAAGTGAGAGCAAAACAAAAGCTATTAAGGATTTAGTAAGGAAGGATCCAAGAGAAAGCAGACTTCTCAGCATCTTTCTTTCTAGATCAAACTAACCAAGTTTTCAGTCTTTACCAATCTGTAGCTCTTCCTAAGCTTCTCACAGTTCTTCCTACTATTAAGAAAAACAAAATACCTCGTGAAACTAGTAAAGGCATAATTAAGTGAGACAGATAAATTTGAGCATGTTACTTCAATCAATACGCTGCCCAGAGTAAAGTGGAAGGATTACTCCAAACATCTTATATGCGGTATTTACATAATCCAGATGTGGCCACCTCAACCCACTTTTTAAAGCACCCTGCAGATGCACAGACAGGAATAAAAATCAGTAATCACTGGAGTATGGCAGGAAAAGTAAAATAGTTTTTAAAAAAGCAGGTCATAAATTGTTTACCATGTACAGGAAAAGGAAGAAGAAAAAAGCTTTAAGAATAAAATCTGGTCAAATATTGGAATAAATTACTTAGAATTGTAGCAATGCTCCAGGACAGTTAGCAATGGAGTTGCTAGAATCCCCTTTCATTTGAGATTCTTTTCCAGAAAAGATGATAAGACCATCCACCACCTGTCAAGGCTGATCACAGTATTACCTCCTTCTTCCAAGAGAATACTAATTGATTAGATCAGGCCAGCTTTCCTGTATACTAGAGCTCTTCACATCTCACCCTTACTTCTGTGCACTTACTTCTGCCCTCATGCAATGCTTTCCCTTTCCATGTCTACTGTGCTACCTGCTGCAATCACCCCAACTCTTTGACCTCCTGTCTCCCTCCCTCCTGTACTCCATGCCTTCTTGTCCCAACAATTGCCCTTGCTTCCCTCACTCCACAGTCCTTGGTCAACACAATTGACTCCTCAAATCCCATAATCCCAGACAGGCACCATTCTTAATCTTCCATGTGAGGCCACCTCTCCCCAGTAACCAACTCCTATTCCTCAGCAGTGTCACTACTTCCCAATCTCACTTGCCTCCATCATATTGCACAATACCCCGGCTACCAACTCTCATCAGGTGAGCTGCCCCTACACTGCTCTTCTGAACTGGCAAGAGGCCTTAGAGGCACAGATCACATGGACACTTGCACCTCATTTGCCTGGAGAATGTATTCACTAGAGAGATGCCTCTAACCAATTTAGAAACATTGGACAAGAAATGGCCATTTGAAAAAACAGTATTCTTTCTCCTGTATGCCTCGAACACTCACTTAAATTTGGACTGCCAGAAAAAGACTAGTAAAAATAAATAGTCTGTGTTTTCATACAGAAGTAGCTCATAGGGTACCTAATTTATTATGAGTGAATACCTTAAAATTAGAGAGTATTCTACCCAAATTATTTAATTTCTAACCAATGATGCTACATGACACTAAACATTATAGATGTGCTTATGACCATGACAATGATTCTTCATAAAGACTATTAGTACAGTCAACAAAGAGATGCAGGCTGCTAGGCAAAAAGCCTTGCTTCTTGCATGCATACTCCTATCAAAGCACTTAAGAGATTTCAGAAATTAATCAATCAATCTTAACAAGTCTGTCTACAAAAGACTTCAAATATAACCACACCTCTTGACAATCTTGTCCTTATTTCTGACAGCTCCAGGACAGGACAAAGTTCAAGCAACTCTAAACAAGTGAGTTCTTAAGTAACCCAGGACCAGTCACAGTGTAGTAAGCAAACACTGATCTGTAAAAATTACTCCAGCTACAGCAGTTTCCTTGTACAAGAAGATGTAACGAGCATTCTTGTGTTATGTATTCAGTACAGAGATTTATGATAATCTGTAAAACAAAGGAATACTAAGTTTCCATTTAACAACTATCTACAGTATAGCTCTACTTCCCCATGGCTTTCCACATACAAATTCCACGACAATTCAAGGACGGATTATCATCATCAGGTTGATGCAATCAGAAGCATTCTGCTTCCACTTCAATTACAGTTTATTTACATTTTGGCTTTGAACACCATCAAAGTTATCACCTATATTAAAATATGAATTCAACTGCCATGCCAAAATACTGCATTTACTCACTGAATGGCACATTTTTCTTTCCCTCTTCTCTTCTTTGATCCAAATCATTTTTTGGCAAGTCTAACTTAGTCTTATTTTTAATAACTCTGATTTCCTTCCCACACCATTTAATCTCAAAATATGTCTTGAAGTCGTTACTCACACAGGTATTTCAGAAGCCCTTCTTCCAAGTTTGGCTTCAAGTCAGTCAAGATTTTTTTCTAACTTGAAGTCCTGATTCCACCCCAGACACAAATGATTTCTCACTTCTTCCAGCAGTTTTTACTAACTTACTTCCCTTAAGACAGTTGAGGCTTGTCTTTTTAAAATCTAGTCCCTTAGGTATAAACACACGTTCATACACTCCTGTGTCAAATGCAGCATAAATTAACATATAATCATTCAGACCTGTGATCACTTTTCCTCAGAATATCCTTCATATAGTGTTATTTGACAACAAACAGTAAAACGATTGCATTTCCCAAAGGCTAAAGTTTGGCTTAAATCAGTTAATGATTTTGATGATGAGGTAGCAAAGGTGATTTTATCTAAACATTCTACCACTGTTTTCTTGTAGCCATGCTTGATTTTAAAAAAAAAATCCTTTATCAGGAGCTGGTGGAGGAATGCAGATTATTCCATCCTGTAATATATGTGGTGCTGTAATTCCAACAGGAGGTTAATTTTATACTAATGAGACTAAAAGCAAAAGGCTTCAAGTCTTACACTCTTCCTCTCCAAACTAATAGCCAAAGAACATCACAAGCTAAAACACAAAAATCAATGCTAGAATTCATTGCTTAAGTATTCTGAATCTCAGTGCTTCACTTTTAACTTAGAACACCAACAGATAATTGCAATAACTAATCCAATCTAGTTCAGTATTAACATTAATATTCGTGCATTCATTAAATTTAATGTTCTGCCCTAGAGAAAAGGATGATCTATATGTACCACAAAACATCGAGTATAAGCTATCTGAATTACTCCCAATGTTAGCTACTTTATGCATCTCTCACAATAAGAATTTGGCAGCTAGAGTGAAATGGCAGTAAGCACACAGCCCTTGAACAGATGTGTATTAATGGAGCAGTGTGCTCTAAACACTTGTTTGGAGGGTTTTTATGCATGCACAGTAACTAGTATAAAAGGACATTTGAATTGTCATCTCAATTAGTAAAGCAAAAACTATTTTCAACATATCTTGCCTCTCTTAAATAGGTTTATTATAATTGTGTATTTTATATATTATAATATATAATATTTATTATTACTTATTGAAAAAATAGCTAGTTAGTGAAAAAATATCAAAGAGCAGGCTCACTCTAGAGCAGAAAACACATACACAGGAATTTCTACAAACAAATTCCTAGAATATGATCAGAGTTTTCACAAGTTATAAAATTGATCAACACCTTTATCATAACATAACAGTTTTTCCAGACAGTAACTCATCCAGTCTTTTGGCAATGTAATTATTATCTAAGATTGCAATTGTTTATTTCCCTCATTTTAGGATGTTTTATTTGTTAGCTTCTTAAATATCATAATTGAGATCCACCTTCACACCAGAAAACCAACTACCATGCTAAACAGTGAGAAACTGTTTGTCTGCCCTGGTTTCTCGGTCTTGATTCTCAGATAATTCAGCTGTCTCCCCAGTCATTCTCTCTGCTTTGCAAATGCTCATATTTTGAAATAAAACCTGAATTTTATGACAGCAGCAAAATGAGATTGTCTTTCACAAGAGTCTTTTAAATTTAAAACCTTCCCAGACAGGAAAATTCATACCTTTCTTAAGCATATCTGCATGAACAAGTACTTATTCAACTAATCTAAACCTCTGCATGTGAATTACTATTTGTATTTAGGCACAAGATATTATTTCAGAGTGGGCTAAATCCAAAGACAACATTACTTCAAAGAGAAAAGCCTATGGATTTTTACATTTTCATATATTACACTGTGTACATCATGCATTCTACTAAAAATTTCTATTGTATACACCTTTCACACACAATTATATTACCAGCACTACCTGGAAAGTCCCTAAAATTCTGACAATACTTTATTTTTTCCTCTTAGTGCAGGGAGGAAAGTAGTTACTGGCTTCCTTTACTAGAAAAACAGGAAAATATTTTCAAAACAGCAATAAGAACAAAAAAACCCCAAACTGCTCTATTAAGAGCACACTTACTAGATTGCTATCAAAGTCAGAAGATATGTTTAGACACTTTTTTGTAATATTACTTATAAACATACATCAGTTATCCTATCTCCCCCTCTTTAAGGGACTGTAACTCACTACAATTCATTTCACGTTTTAAGCCCAGCATTTAAACTGAAAGTAGTCCACAGGTTACTACTACTTTGTACTTAATTTTTCTGCTAATCTTCTCCTAAGTTACTTCAGTGAATCATTAGGTATGCAAATACTTAAACTGAAAGTGTAAATTCAGTCCAGGAAGAAGCAGTATAAACTGCTCACATAGAACAGCAGATCTAGCCAATTAAGACTTTTATTCTGTGGTTTTAATATTAACATTATTAAAAATACAGCAGAGGAATATTATAGCTAGAGACCTATACTAAAAAAAAAAATAAATCATTTGTAAGCTCCAAATGGAAAATATATTTAAAAGCATAATTATGTATTGACTGATTATTTGTGCTAGTAAAGTATTCAGTGAAGTATTTAGTAGTATTTAGTAGAATAACTATAATAAAAAGGTGAATTAAAGAAGAATTTTGCTCACACTGGAAAATTAAGACTCCTTGCTTGGGTTTGTGCAAACTGCAAGTGCCAGAAAGCTTTATCTGAAGAAGCATTTGCACTAATTCAGCTAATCCAGCAGTAATTATTGGAAAATGCTATTTTGAAGTATAAAAGCAAAACCCAGCTGGCATCCCATGGGCCTCTTCCATTTACAAGACAGTTGTTATGAAGCTAGAAATTTAATATGGTTTTCACAACCCCAGATCAACCATCCAACCCTTGTATTATCTTTCCTCTCCAGCTATAATTTCATTTTAGAAACCATCTTTTCCAGGTCATCTTGCGTTATTTTAATCTCCATTTTAATTTATTATGTCTCTCTCTGCAACAGTCATTTAAGTGCTAAGATCTCTTGTGCTTCATGAGACAGGTCAAAGTTCTGTGATTTACAGCATTTACTACTAGGCTGGGCTTTTCCAATGTCATGACACCCTTCTAACAGGTACATTCAGAAGTTTAATCTTTAAGCCACAGAGGGAGTGTCTTGCAACTTCACTCTTAACAGAAACCTTGGGAATCCTAAGTTCTAAGCAAGGCCTTCAGGTTCAGCTCATGAAGATTTAATGCAGTTTGGCTTTTTAAATAGATATTTTTTTAATGGGTTTTTCTTTCTTGGGTTGGTGGGTTGTTTTGTTTTAACACAAGCTATAGTCTTATCACACACTGTAGCACGCACATCACTTTGTTAACATCAGCTACATGCTTAACAGGACTCAATCACCTTCAGTTAACCACACCATAAAAGTACTCTTTTAGGTAAGCAAGACACGAGACAAGGGGCTTAACCCAACACTGCATTTTCAGCATACCTAAGCACTCATTTTCTAAATTATCAGCTGTGAACTTAAGGTAAGCAAGCAAAATCAGGAAGACTGAACTACCAACCATAAATATGCATTTTGCGGAGAAACACACAGAAAAGAGAAGGTTTTTTACCAGTTTTATGTCACATGTGAGCATATGCCACGATCACCATTCAGTTAGCTGGTTCCTGATATATCAATTTATGCACATTTCAATTGTTCAAATCTACTTTTTAAAAAGCATTTGATGAAATGTAACAGTAATATTTGGTTAATGGAACATGAACCAAAGTAAACACAATTTAGTTTACACTTCTGTATGCATAACATGCATACATGCATAACATTTCATAACATGAAACAGTAATTTTCCAGAAAACATCAATAAGCTTCAGAAAAATCACACTTAAAACATTTTTCCATTATGACCTTTTTTCTGTTCTACATCAGCTTGTTAGCTGTGGGCTTTTTTGTTTTGTTTTTAAAATGTAAAATCTTTAAAAGCAAAAAGGTAAACTGCTCATTCTCTCTCCTCCAACGCACAAAGACAACATTCACTGCCTCTATGAAAGTTCCTAGAGGCTCCAAGTTACTTGTTTTGGGAAAAAAAAGTTCCTGAGGCTATCAAGAAAGACTGTTGAGATAAAGCCTTTCAAGACTTACATCAGGGTTTCCCAGACACTATGTGTACCAATAAGTGCAGGTTAATCATATTTTGTTAGACTGCACACTACTTCTGAATCCATCTACCAGCATGCCAGTGAGATTAATGTAAGCATAAACCATTAGAAGCTCTTCTGCATCCTTACACAAGTTACTTCAGAAGCACTTCATGGCTATTTACAAAATTAAAATTAAGACAAATGGACTCATATAAAGCAAAAACAAGCAGGGGGGAGACTCAAGGTGCTGACTGCCAGTAGTGAGTAAACAAAGCAGAAAGCTACAGAAAGGCTGTTTTAGACTATAGGAGAAAAGAAGCCTTAGCAAACTGGCTAACTACCCCGTCAGCACAATCCACTGAATAATATGAAGTTCTGGTTTGGTTTAGAAACCAGTTACTTCAGCTTTTATTCCAGCAATCAAAGACTGCCAGTGGCTTAGGCAGACTAATCAAATCCAGGCCATGTTAAAAATTTCTCTTACAGTACTTGGTCAGGCCAGCAGCATCACCTGTACTCAAGGCAGAACACAAAGCTTATTTATATACATGGCAACATAGCTCCTGCCACTAGCAGGGACATTGAGCAGTTTTCTTTAACAACTATTATCTGTTAAATTAAGATGACTCACAGAGACATTCACAGGATCAAGAATTTTCAAAAAAACCCAAAAAAGCCAACAACCAACCAACATCCCCCCCAAAAAAAAACCCAACACAAAACCTAAAACCACACCAAACACAAGAAGCCTCAAATTTCAATAGCCACATTAAAAAAAATATCCAAATAAAATTAAAAAATAAAAATACAAGCACCAGCATGCAGTTTACCTCTTCCTGCCTAACAGTGGTCAGAAAAGAAAATGAGCCTTCAAAGCAACTGGAAAAGTCTGGGCAAATACTATTCGCAATTCCTTGTGAAACACAGCATATAGTGAAACCCACCATGAGCACCAGTGTGTCCTTCACCTCAACAGCTAAGGAAAAGTTAAGAAGGCCTTCACAGGAGTGAAGCAGCATCCTGAACTACCCAGAACTACTGTCACATCAGGTAAAGATGTTCGTATTATGGAGCAGACTCATAAAAATCACAGTCTTCTATATAGCAGCATAAGCCCAATGGGGAATACCTTCATACAAAGATTAAAGAAAATTGTATAAAAACAGATCTATAAAACCAACTTTCTTCAACTTCATTAAGGAATTAACATTCATGTTGTAAGATCTAGAAATGTAAACACTGGCTAGGCCAAATAATTCAAACAGTATCTTTACTGCCAATTCAGCAAGAACTTCCTAACAAGAGGCAAGTCTACTCTCAAGCATGAAAAATATGCTTATAGAAATCTGGATTCCCAGTTAGCTGTGGAGTGCAAGATTCAGCACTTTACAACCTTTTCTGTGACAAATCTACTTTTGAGCAGCCTGTCACAAAATAGTGCATGTGAAAAAAAAAAAAAATGTAACTTCTAGTGGCCATTTAGGAATTGTTTGTAATAATCTGGCTCAGGTAACACAGGTACATACAAGACCATATGCAATGTGCCATCTTGCTACAATGAAAGACAAGAGATCACACAGGAGTGATAGACACTATCTTTTTCATCATTACCCAACTCTGAAAAGAAAAAAACAGTAGAGGAAAAAAAAAAAGCACTGCACATAAAATATATGGTCTTGATATCAAAAACCTTACCATATAAATAATTAGTAAAATGGAGGTAGATGTAAAATCTAAAGGATAAAGTGACTTGAACTTGCTTTCAAAAAACAGCAGGCATGCAAACTAGGAAAATTCTTGGGAAGGCAGAAGGGCATCCAAAAAGACATGGAGATTACAGAGTTGAAGAGCAATCCACACAACACAGAGGGAAAAAACTGGGAATGTACAAACAACATCTTTCATAAATAAGAATGAGAAGAAGCAAAATTCCCCTAATAGTAACAGCAACTAGAAGAGAAAAAAAAACTAGAAGAGACTAGAAATATTGTGAAACCTCATAGAAGATCCTGAAAAAAAGTTAGACATATCAAGTTTATTTTATCCTTGCTTCTCAAGTCTGTATTTTAGAAGCATCCATGTGCAGAGGTAGCCCTTGAACGTTGCAGCTGACAGCACTCACTTCCAGGTAGAAGGTGCAAGCAGCCCATTGTGACACTTCATCGAGGAGGGACAGAACTGCACTATATGGACACGTCAGGACAAAGATCCAAGTCAGGGGCTTTGCTGGCCCCACTCAGCTTGCATGTACCTGATGGGGATGAACCCTGCAGAGAAACAGCAGAGACAGATGCTGGCTCTATGTAAAGTAAGGTCCACATCCAGCAGACCTACTAAATGTATTGCAGTGCTTACCAGGTGCTGGTTTTATCGCTTTCAAATCAGCAGGCTGCTGTTTTACAAGGCATGGAAAAAGAATCAGTCAAAGTAATCTGGCTCAGGTGTTCACAGACCATGGCTCCAGTCGCACATCTGAGAAACACCCAAGAAGCATGCATAATTTTTTTAGGATCTGTACTAATTTGCATTTACAGCACCAGCTGGTGACCCAAAACACTCTGCTATGTCATTCGAGCCTCTGCATCACAGCCCTCAAGATCTCTGGCAGTAAAAGAGCCAGGCACCCAGAATATCCCAAGATCCTTCAACATTCAAGACAACATTAAATGTAAGCAACCAATTGAGCAAGGATCTAAAGACTCACATTTATGTTAGTTGTTTAGAAAACAAAGTGTCTTCTCAAAAAAAACAAAAACAAAAAAAAACCACCCCACAACCTAAAAACACCCCACACACCCAAATCAGAATACCTCATCAACATGAGTGAGACACAGATATACATCCTTAGAAATGTTTACTGTTTTCTCTCACCCTTCTCCAATTGATTTTTATTTGGCTTATCTACCAAATTAACAGACCCCAAAATGCCATAGTCGCTATAAATATTCCTAGTAAATTATGAGTTGGCACCTGATTATGAGCCCCAGGATAACAAATTCCAGAAAGAGTACTCTATGATTAAAGCAGAATGTTTTATCTCCTTAGACACACCTTCCAAATGATACACTGAAGACTTTAAGGGCTGATGACAAATAAACAACTTCCCCCATAAAATATAGGGCAGTACTTGCATGATAACGGTCCTAATTGTGCGTTTTCCCTATGCTGATGGAGAGACTAAACTAAAGCGTACGGTTTTGAGGTAAAATAGCAGCACTAGTCCTAAAGATTTCAGAAAAAAATATTATAATTCCAAGTTTCAAACTTCCTCGAGGGGATGAAAGAAACCAGAAATCCTTCCTTTACCCTTCATAGGAGGCATTCACATTACTCTTCTGAGAGCCAGGAGATACTCCAAGCAGCACTACAGCTTATTCTTATGGCACTCACAAATAACAGGAGATTGGAAAATAAGAAAGGTAAGGATGAATACTTCACATTGTGTTACCTTATAATTTCTAGAACCCATTAGCCTTTTTCAATAATTTTCCTTAAAATTAAACAACCAATTCGTAAATAGTACAGAAACAGATGATTGGTTCCAACAATTTTTAATATAGTAAAACTGATAATTTCAGTTTTAGTATTATTTTACTTGAGTTTCAATTGCTCCAGATTATAAAGGTGTCTGGTGAAATTCATTCCACTGTGGTTACTAAAAGCATTTTTTTGTTTCAGGTGATAAGAAAATTCAAGTTTTTCCCATCAAACAGCCTGGATCTTTATCTGTTGCCTTAAAAAGTTCTAGGATATGGATGTTTCTCAAATTCCTGAGCAGGTACAGCTTCTGTTCACATGTAGCGCAACATCAGCTTTGCTCCCAAAATGCTCAAAACTCTTGCACTTGAGTTGTTCTAGAAACCTCAGAATGTCAGCACAAAAACATCTGCACATGCCTGACAACTGCAACTACGGAAATTTAGCACCTGTTCACCACCTTATTTGAGGTTACACGCTGCAGAATCATATATGCATTAGCTTCTCAGATGCCGCAGTCCCCTTTTAAGTCTAATTTTTAACTTCAGTTATCAATAATTTCAGATGTTTACCCACTACCCGCCACTATTGTCACACGAATAAGTAAAAACAAATGCTTGAGCAGTCAATTTTCCCAACGTCCCAAGAAATCAGGCCTCAATTCCCTCAAATCCTACAGCATTTGGATAAATTCTAACACCTTGGGACAACTGATAATCATATTGTAACAACTGACCACTGAAGGTTCAATTAACTCCTCGCTCTTCCTAAAACAAGTTGGAGCATTTTGTGCTTGTGGTATTTTGTGTTGGTTCTGAAGTCTGCAGTTGGCCCTCTAAAGCTCCAGTCATCTTCATGCTAGGTGCATAAATACCTATAAAGGATGAAAAGGAAATGCAGAACCTTCTCTTCTGCTTTTTGTTACAGATTGGTCTGAATTTGCCTACAAGGAAACAAACAAGAAAATTGTGTAGAAAAGTTTACATAGATGTTCTTTGTCCCAGAATTGGCTTGGAGATATCGATGCTCTACTTTTGTATATAAAACCATGTTTTTAGAAATACTGGCTAAAGTAGGCTTAGACAGACATAAAACTTGCATATATCAGAAATATCTGCAGTCACCAAGATTTATCCAAGCAAATTTATGTTTTTTGAAAGTTTTGACTCCAGCATAAATGGAGAAGTTACATTTTTAACCAATTTAATTAAAAAAAAACCAAAACCACAACAACATAGAAGGTACACAAGGTCTGTCTGCAGAATGCCAGTTCAAATTCCTGCTCTGTGCATGTCATTTGACTCAAAATGCAATCTGAAAGACAACAGATCTTCATTTTTCACATGCTGATTTTTAGCTTGAACCAGTGAATACATTGTCTGAGCCTATATGACCATAACAGAAAAATACATCTTGGATTTGAATAAAAAAAGTTCTATCTCCCTTAACTTTTGGAAGTACTTTAAATGCTTTTTGTTATCATAGTATCAGTTGTTATACCAAAGCAACCTCCAGTCTCAAAAACTATACAACTTTGGCAGGAAAAAAGCTGCCTTATAAAGCCCCACATTCTTGATTCTGAGGCAGTTTAAAATACCTTTCCATAATGTCCTATATTTTAAACAAAGAGTTGCACTCAGTTTCTGATGTGTCTGAGGCTTCTTTATGACCAGAAGCAAAAGCATTAACTTCTACTATTGACCACATTTCACATAGTTTTAAGCTCCATTTACTGAAATAGCACAATCCACTTATAACTTTTCCTAACAGCTAGGCTCAGCAGTCTGGGTGTGGCAGCACTCCGGACTGAAAGCTCCTTCCAGACCCCCTTGCACGTTGATAACAACTCAGCTAAGAACCCTTACTAAGAATTTCAATACACCAGCACTTTCTCTTAAGAGAAAGCCGTAGCAGTAAATTAATATGTACTGTAATGATTAGTATTGTAGTCGAGGTTTAGTTTACCTGATGCAGACTATAGTTAATTCACCTGAAATTACTTATATTTCATTAAAATCCCACCATTATGATTATAAAAATATTTCTTCCTGCTTAACACCTTTTGTTCACTTTGATTTCTCTGCACCAATGCTGAATCTCAACAGTCAGGAAACATTCTTTGCAAGATTTACAGGGCAATGCCAGCCAGAATTGCTTCCACCCTTCATCAATACTCAATTTTTGGTACTCCAGTAGTAAAACTCAAACCAAAGGATTTAATTATAGTAGCAAGTTGCTATAAACAGAATTTCACTACCAATTTGTTGTCACTACAGTTTTAGTAGGAATTCTGATTTATGGCAATATTTTTGTACCTTAATCTAGGTTATGGCATAATGTGTGTGTATATAAATATAATGTCTATGAAAACAATTATCAGAAAAAAAAAACATTTCTAGCACAATCATTCATTATAAAAAGCCAAACCAAACCCTGAACAGCCCTACGGTCAAGAAGTTCAGTTTCTGAGGACAAAAAAAAGCATGCGAAAAGAAGCTGCATTCAAATCACCTAACTACACTCCCAGTTTGGCTGCCAGCTGTCTGCAAAAATGCTGCAGAGAAACAAAATAGTTAAATACAAAGTTTGGCAACTTAATTTGATCTAGGAGGTAATTCTTAAGTTCACAACAGCTTTTAAGGAAAGAAATGGCAGAGTTTTATTTATTAAAAAAAGTTACCCACCATAAAATAAGAGTTCTATGCAAGTTATTTATAAAGGGATCTCACTGTGGTCAGCATATATCTCACTAGGTGCTACTTCTTCATAATTATATAAGACAAGTAGGGCCTTCTCTGCATCATTCACTGTTGCAAAACAACCAAAAGAACCTAGTTTGGCCTAAATTTAAATGACATAACCTCCACTTCTTTCAACAGCAGCTTTACAAGTGTAAAGAAAGACAGCTTTTAGTTGAGGTGGAAATGTAATTGAATTTTGAATTAACTACAATACAAATATGCTTTTTTACATACAGCTGTGTTCCTTCTTTATAGCTAGCAACTGTCAGAAAAAAAACTTAGATTTCTTTTTTTTCTGTAAATATACTTCCTGTGCATACACTAGATGTGAACTTTTTAAAACAGCCTTTCAGATTCTCGGAAACAAAGCAGGAAAAGTTACTCAGTTTCTTTCCCGTACACCAACGTGAGACTGTTAACCTCTTCAATATCCAAAACCCACAAAATTGCCACCTTTCATCACTGAAGTACTACCCCTGTTCATATGACACGAGAAATCAAGCCCCAAACCTTATCTAGTGTCATCTTAAGACTGAAAACATCCAGAAATTTGTTAAAATTCCCAGAGTAACCTTAATATTCCTGATATACAAAGTATGCCAGCCTGCAAATAAAAGCACCAAGAATATAACAGCATACAACTTAAAAGATGAGTAATTTCAAGCACTTCACTAGATTTTAACTGCAATACTATAGATGGTGGGCATTTTTTCCAGGCTATATATACTTACACTGAAAACCTTTGGTGTCAAGTAAAACACTTTTATCAAAGTCACACTATATAGAGTACTGCCACCATAACAATCTTCTGAGGTCACCGTGTTTTCTCCAGTTTGGTTGTACAACTCTAATAGCAAGGAGACAGAGGAAAGGAATGTGGAAGTGTCAACCGATACTATTGCACCACAAAAACCTACAGACACACACAGGTTCCATGAACTTAAAGACAACTTAGAACTAGCAGTTCTGTGCTACAGGTGCTAGACTTGCAAATTTAATGTCATAGGATTTCTGCTTGTTTTCTGTGTAGGTACATAGGTGTACATTCTGTGTACATAGGTGTAGTTAAAAAAAAGAAAGAGAAATGAAACTACACTGACCTGTAATATGAGTGACTAAGGAGGTACAGCAGAAGAACAGTGACCTGAGGCAATAGCTGCAAGGAAGCTTGCATACTGTAAATCATACACAGCAGTTTCGAGCTCTTCCCTCTAGTCATAAAAAATAAGCAACGTGTACTGCTTCTCTGCTACATACAAAGATAATACTTTTACAGAAATTATTTCATAAAAATACTACAAACTGCTACAGCAATCACTAAAATAACCTGTCAAAAAATTGTCAAAATGTTTAAAAAGATCTTTCCTTACTAGTGCAGACCTTTACTTGATAAAAGGAATAAATTGGAAGGCGCTATTTGGACAGTCTAAACTACTTCATCTACATATCCACTTAATCCACACCAAGGAAAATTAACAATGTCCTTTTGGGCAGAGGGAGAGGAGAAGGGATCATTACCACGTGGCTGCATGTAGTTTCTTCTATGCTTCTCCTATTGCTACTCTCCAGGATAGAGTATGGGACTAGACTGACCACTGGCCTGCCCCAACTGAACACTTCTCGCATTTCTAATGCTACTCTGATAGTGAAACCTCTCTAGTTCAAACAAAACCTAACTCCTTCCATGGGCAGGGAATCCTAGAACACTTAAATTTGCCTTGTTTCAATTATATATCCTGTTTTCTTTGTTTTGCTATCACAAGGTATCCAAGACAGGAAGCAAAGTCTTCTACATTAAGGGTAATTTTCCATTGTTTTAAATATTCAGAAGGAAGTCCCAGTTTAAAAAAACAGCCATACTGCCCAGATAGCAACACTGGAGAAACCCTTGAAAGCTTGTTTTTTTTATCCCACATGAATTTTAGATATAACAGCTTTCAAATCTATTTGCATTATTTAATCAGTAAACTGTTGCTACAGTACTTTTGAAATATTATTAACTAATAATTCTTAACAAAACACGCAATCTAAATCAAGTTCCTAAAAGGCCTGTGATCTAGTTATCAAGCAGTATTTAAAAAGTTACAAATTCCTACAAGCGCCTCTCATAGCATGCCAACAGATATAAGAAATTTAAAAAGTCAACAGGCTGAAGTACAATGCAGACAAAGACTGAATTTTAGACAATAAACAGACTTGTTCGTGCTCCATGATGAATCTGTTAAGTATTCAGCATCCAAATTTAGCAACGAAGAAGAGATGTTCTCTTCTTCAACAGGCAACAGCAAAGAAGCATACGTATGTGTGTGTTAGTGACACCATTACAGGCTAGATGGGAACAGTCATCCTCATTACTACCCCACACAACAGATACACAGCGCTTTACCTCCATGGTAAGAAATTATCCAGGAAGAGCACTTAAAACTTCCAAGGGACTTTAAACTGCACAGGAAAGCTGAACACAGTGAACTTTTATAGGCTTCTAGAGATATACAAACTTTTTTAAAAGAACTTAAAAGCAAAACCAACAACATAGCTTATCATCTCCCAGATCTCAGCTCCCTCACAGCTACTCAAAGGATGGGAAGTCTGCCAATACAATCCCCTTTAACTACTCAAGACCCATACAGTAGTGCAGCAGGTCTGGCTAGACAATGTTAAAAGAGAAAAACAATTCCTGCTCTTGCTTCAGCTGGAGAGCCAACAGTATCTGCAGTGCATTCCACAGATCAAACAGAGCTGCAAATAATCCCAGCGTTTTTCACCCTGGTCATACAGAGTACACAGGTTGTGTCACTGAAGTTCTCCCCAAACTGGGGACATAATGGGGGAAGTCTTGGGGCTTCTGTAGCCTGCACCTGCTTTTGAAAATTGATTTTAAAATTATAATCACTGAAGACCAGTGTAAGCAAACAGATTCTCAACTGGTTTGAGCTGACCAAACTTTACCTAAACTGTAGAACCAGACATGCTAGAGCTAGGAAACAAAAGCTCCCATTTTAGACAAGATCCTATTTTGCAAATAGGACCAAAAAAATTTAAAGGCAAACTAAATTTAGGATTGATAGTTCATCTGAAGTTCGTCCAGTTAATCCCAGTGCCAGGAGAAACAAATAAAGAACTTTATAAGAATAAGCCATCATTAAAAAAAAATAAAAATTGCATTACAAAAAATTAATCAGTAATAATGTTCAATTAACTTCAAAATTTTTAAGACAAGAATAGTGCCAAAAAAGCAGATATACTCTTCTAGACAAGAAATGTGATTGTTTCTCATTTCCACAAAGCTCAACATGAACTGCAATATTAACAAGTGCTATACGTCACTTATCACCATCTACTGAAGTTTTGACAAAGCACAGACCAGGTAAGTTTCAGAAATAAAATTCATTTTGACCAAGCATAATTCAGTTCCAGAACCCTGAACTAAGCTAAGTTACTGAGGCAAAATCCAGAAAACAAGAATAGCTGGTATACATAAACACAAGTTTGACCGCCCCACTACCAGTCAAGTCCTCTTTACCTTATTGAACTCTTTGGTAGCAGCTCCATGACCTTTGGGCTACAAACCCAAGCTATAAAAGTTGCCTTGGGGATGTTCTCCTGATCATCCCATCTACAGGTATCTGTAACCTTAATCATCTGGAAAAAGCACTTGAAGGTTGAGCTCACAGGAAGGCATTAAATGCCAAGTGAACAGAGAAAGCATCTGTTTCATTATGAACTCCACTGAAAGGTTTAAAATACAAGCATCTATTTCATATCTTCATTTTCTTTTTAAAAGGAACATGATGCTACTGCTAAGAAAAAATGGTCACTTACCTCACACCTCTGGATTTCACTTAGTACAGTAAGTTAAATTCTTTCAGTACACGCATTGAGTAGAGCTCAATAAAAGGCTGGACACTCTTGCCACTCCCGTTCCCTTTTTGATCTCTTGTTCTGTTTTATCTATGAAGCGTTTTAATACTAACATCCAATAGGGAAACAAGCAACATGAAGTTACTCAATTAAACCTGAAAATACTCACAGCAGTGTACACCAGATTAAAGGAATGCCATGAAAAGACCACAACTACAAATAGCAGCTTGTGGCAACACAAAAGGAAAGCAAATTAAGAAGTTTTCCACATTTTTTAACTATTTTGCAGACAGAAGTTGTCATACTTAGAATTTTTAATGAAAATTTAGCTAGTTTCTAGAATAAAGTGTACCAGAAGTAAGATTACCAGTTTAAGAGCTTATCCCCTAAGTGTGCCAATTAGCTACACAAACAAATTGTATTTGATATCACTGTGAAGCAGTATTTTTTACACTTTTAGGCTGCTAGGAAACACAAATAAACTGTGTACAGAAAAGCAAACTGCACCTGTCTTTACAGGTAGTATTTTTGCTAGGTGCAGAAGCCATGACTACTGCTAATTACATCTCAACAAAATTAACTCTCATGTTACACGACAAAACAGCTTCAGCAATTTGTGCAGTGCCCTTGCAGAACAGGTATGGGGCCCTGCAGGTAGAAACACCTGGTACTGGTGAGGATAGTGGAGAGGTAGAGGATCCCCTGCTCTCTTGTCACAGGGCAGAAGGAGGGGAACTAGGTGAGGACGGGGAGGAATGGAAGCAGGAAAGTCCTCTCCAGACCTCCCCTGCCTTCCCAGGTGCCCTCACAGAGCAGATGCGGTGCACTGGGGACAAAGAACCAAGGAAATGAGGATGCTGATAAAGCACCATCCAGGGAGTCACTGAACCAGCCAGCTTCACGTGTTAAGACTGCTTCCGTGAAGAGCAAGAAGAGGGTGATCCCCTCCTTCTGAGGGGATCTGAGGGTCCCAAATGCCAGCCAGACTCTTGCCACAGGGAGGTCTGCTTCCTCCCTGGGGCCTGGGTTAGGGATATAACCAGAAAACTCCCTGGTCTGATACAGCCCTCAGATTATTACCCTATTGTGATCTTTCAGGTAGATAGTGATGAGGTAGAGAGAAGTCCAAGGACAACAAAGAAAGATTTCAAGGTCTTGGGGCAATTGGTCAAGGGATCAGGAGCACAAGTTGTGTTCTCCTCTATCTCTCCAGTTCCTGGGAATGATGAATGGGTAAACAAGATCTGACAGATCAATGCCTAGCTTCAAACCTGGTGCTACCAGCAGGACTTCAGGTTTTTTGACCACAGCTTGATTTACAGAACACCAGGCCTGCTCGCAACAGATGGGAAAACCCTGTCTCACATAGGGAAAAGGGTACTAGGGCACGAGTTAGCAGGGCTCACGGACAGGGCTTTATAAACTAGACTTGAAGGGGGAGGGGGATAAAAGCAGGCCCACCAGCGATGAGCCTAGGGGTCAAGGGCCAATTATGGGGGTGAAATGGGCTCTTCTCAGCAATTCCCATTGTCAGAAACAGGGGCAACACGTACAAGTTGGAACAAAGGAAGTTCCACTTAAATATGAGGAAAACTTCTTTACAATGTGGGTGACAGAGCACTGGAACAGGCTGTCCCAGGAGGCTGTGGAGTCTCCATCTCTGGAGATATTCAAAATCTGCCTGGATACAGTCCTGTGTAAAGTGCTCTAGGTTATCCTACTTCAGTGGGAGAGCTGGACTAGATGATCTCTAGAGGTCCCTTCCAACTCCAGCAATTTGGTGATTCTGTCATACATTTACTACGGATTTTTCCCCAAGAGAAAACTCGTAATGCCACAACTACAAGCCTCAAGTTTTCAGAAGACTGCAGAGCTGTTGAGCTTAGACTGGACAGATTCTATTCCAAGCTCAGGAAAGACTCAGCAAAATTTTCTCTGAAATGACTATCGCTGTATTTTCAGCTAGTGTTCAGAACCTCAGACCTTGGAGGGGTGTCAATCAGATTTGCAGAAGCCTGTAGCAAGTGGTTACCTCTCAAAGCAGATGCAGGGCTCTGAATGGAGAAGGAAGCAAGCTCTCAGCTTTATGAAGACTCTTTGTTAAACTTGAATCCCAAGAAAAACAGCAGCACAAGACCTGCTAACTGCAGTAAAAACCTGCTAACAGATTATAATAATTTTTAAAAAGTATCTCCAATATTACTTAAGAACTAAATGTCAAATAAGTTAAACCTCCTCTAGGTCTGCTGGAGTCCTATGCTAACTACCATAGAAAAGTAGCAGATGCTGTAGTATGACTTTGTTCTTGACAGAATGTACAAGGCATTTTCATAAGATATAAACAGAAATTACTGCAAGAAGAAAAGAAAGGAGTTTTGAAAGCTGTATTCAGATAGCAGCTATCAATGCTACAATCAGAGAAAACACAAAAGTGAAGTTTTGTGATGTTCGTGCTGCCGCAGAACCTTAAGGAGGTAGAAGAGCGTGCTTGCTACCATCAGAGATGACAGAGGCCCAGAAGATAATGCAAACAGAAAGGACAACAGGGTAAGAATTCTGAATAATACCGGCATAGCAGAAAAGTGACTGGAGAAAAAAGCTCCAATCTACATTTAGATATACTCCAGAGAAGAGATGTAAATCAATACATGACAGACAAGACAACAGTCAGCCTTGGCTTCCAAATTATGTAGACTAGGAGGAGAGTAACAACTGGCAGGAGGTCTAGAAAACAGCCCACAAGGAAAGATGAATGAAATTTGGCAATTCTAATCTGGAAAAGTCTCATGGTTTGGGCCCAACACAACAACAAACAAGCAGCCTCATGGTCACTCACTCATTCAACTCCCCCCCCCACACACACACTGGGATAAGGAGGACAAAGGCCAACTAGAAGCTCATGGGTTGAGAAAAAGGGCAACGAGGGTACTTCATCAATTAAGGTCACAGGCAAAACAGACTCAATTTGAAGAAAGTAATAATTTAACACTATTCAAACACACACAGGACACAGACAACACCAAGAGCAGTTGCCTACATATGCTACCCCACCCCTCCCTTCTTCCCAGGCTCAAATTACCGTGTTCCCGGTTTCTCTCCCTCCTTCCCCCAGCGGTACAGGGGGACAGGGGATGGGGTTTAGAGTCAGTTCACAGGCTGGTGGTTCCTGCCACTCCCTCCTCCTCAGGATTCCTCACAGTCCTTCCCTGCTTCCCCATGGGGTCCCTCCCATGGGCAAGCTGCTCCAGCTGCTTCGGGAACAGTCACTTCCCCTGGCGCTGGGGTCTTCCAAAGCTGCGTAATCTGAGTCCACTGGCAACAAATCCAAGTCCACTGGCCACGTTCAACCCTCCTAGTGCCGCCAGGAAATCCTCCACCATGAGTGCAGGGGGTCAGCCTGCCATCTCGACATAGGCTGCAGGAAAATTTCTGCTTGGGCACCTTCTTCCCCATCTTCCTCGCCAACCATCTGGGGATCTATTGTCCCTCTAACGGCCACTTGCCTGATTTTGGAGAAGGGAAAGCTTCTCAGCTTCTTGTCCTGGGGCCCTTCCCCCATTACCAAAAATCCCACCAAACCAGCACAAATAGATTTAAGAGAAATATAAACACTACCACACATTAGTGGTAGCTTCAAAGAGGAAAATAAACTATTCTCTGCTGTCCTCAGTGAGTATGAAAGCCTTAATACACAGAAGGAAAAATTTAAGTTCCATAGTGAGACAGAAAGTCCAAAGATGATTCAGAACAGGAGTTAGAGGCAATACCATCTCAGATTAAAGATACATTGAACTGAGATGCCCAACTGCAGTCTACAGACCAAAGTCTACAAGAAAAATCTGTCTGTCCAGACTGCTCCCTGGTATAATTTCCCCCCCAGAGGTTCCCAAGATATAGACAGAGAGTATGTACAGTTCTTTTTAGAACCTGTTCCCTCCTGCTCTGAGGATACCACAATACCTCCCTCCTTAATAATCAGGCTGCATCTGCCATGTAGCCAGAACACACACACAAAAAAAGTGACCTATTCCATCACTCATTATAGAGTAGTCGCACCTCGAAGTATCTTAAAGAAATCACTTAAGTGGACTGTCCCATTATATAAGACAGCAGAGCAGTACCTTTTAGTTATATGACAAAGGAGAGATCAAGAAGTCCAATTCAAAGCATCTTCAGAAAAAGCCACAGGATCCAACCCACAAAAAACACTAAAACAGTGAGCCAAGTGTCAAGGTTCTTCATATTCCCATTTATCAGTAAAAACTGACAAATAAATACTGCCAGATCTTATTTTTTTTTAAGCTAGTGACTCTGATTAAGCACAGTATGAGCAGAACTAGAACTAGTTTCTAGAGTTAGTATTCCTCTCTGGTAAGCACACACTGTTGTAATCACAGTATTTCCTTTGTGTGCATGCTTTACCCAGCAGGACAAAAACTAAGCAGAGTTACACTGATTTTAGATAGCACAGTCAGTCAAGAATCTAGCTGTTCCAAGAATTTCATATATCATAGCATATCATGTTTGGCTTATTATTCCAATTTTTAAAGAACCTAAGAAATTACACTTTAATATCATTAAAAAACAACCAGGGTTAAAAAAAAAAATACAAGAGTTAAAAAAAGCTAGAAGTTCTTGTTGCTTATATATGAGAGGAAAGAGCGACTTACGGCTATATAGCCACTAGAAAGTCTTAGTTATATACTTACTCCTCTCGCCCCTTCCACCTTTTTTCTCAGACTACCTCTGACTTAGCATAGATGGAGCTAGTAGGTTCTTCATTATTCAATGTGTAATGATGGTTTTTGCATATTAATCAAAATTTGTTCCGAATACCAAATTCAGAAGTTATTCATGGTTTAAGCACAGTGTCATAAAATACAGCATTTGAGAGCTTCAAATTTAAAAAGTTTTAAGAAATTAGCAAAAGTTGGAAATTAAATGAGAAACAGATAGGAAGTTGTTGCCTCCATTGGAGAGCTGAAGCACAGTAACTGGTGTACCAAATCTTCGGTAGATTATTTAATCCAAGGCTATCTAAGGCCCTCTGTCTTCAGTAGCCATATAATGTTCTCTCTACTTTGAAGAATTAAGGTATATGCTGAACAATTTAATGTTTTGAGAGATCAGGCCCACAGCCTTAAGTTAGTGAATGACAAAACAAGAACATCCCAGACAACTATGAAGAACTCAACCACCACTAAAGGACAGAAACTCTTTAAAAAACAAAAAGCAGTCAGTTCCTGAAGATAACACTGAGCTGAGACTACTAAATCATCTCTCCCTAGCTCACTCATCAGAAGCTTTCCAACCTCTGCAACAGAAAAAGAATATAAACAAAAAAAAACCCAACAACCTTCCAACCACAAACCTAATTCCCTCCTCCCCTCCTCAAGAAGAGGAGACAGTTTTACCAATTCTAGGAGGCAGTTTTACCAATTCCTACTGTTTATTGTGCCAAAAGATACCATTAAAACAAGTCATTATAGCCTTGAAAGCAACAGCCAAACAGTTCCACAACAGAACCAAGGATTCATCTTTCCAATACAGAAAACAAAAAGGCCCTAAGCAACCTGCATCCATGTCTTTAAATAACTTCTCTGTATTACGGCAAAGGTTTGCTCTCACCAAATACAGAATGCTGTAAGAGTTTATTTTAGGTTGCATCAGGTTCTCTTTGTGTACACAGAGAAACCATTTTTATTGGGTCAGCCTGGGAACGGGCATGCAATGCTCTGGCATTGAGCTCTGAATTAAGAGGCAGACTACAGGAAAGAAAATAGTATTATCAAAGTCTTCTTGATCCTTTAATGATGCTTGATGTACCAGAGGCCTCCCCCTTGGCAAAACAAGCAAGAGAACAACACTGAGAGATGTTATGAATCTTTCCTAACTTCATTTTGACTCTTTCTTTTAACTTCTGCTTTATTAGGAAGCCACACATATAAGCAGATTTACAGTAACATTTAAAAAACAGGTACTTACAAATCTACTTCAGACTGACCATTTAAAGAGATGTTAGACAATGGCATATTTCAATTCTAAAAGCAGAAAAAGTGAGTGTATTTGACCTGCTAATTATAGTATCTAACTTGATTTCAGCTTACATTTTAGGAGCTGGCTTTCAAAATCCACCACAAAATTCAGAGAACTACTTAAAATAAGGTTAATTACTAGATAGGATAAACATCATAACATGTGAGACAACGCATACATTTTATTCTTAAAAGCACAGTACTAAAAATCTGCAGCTTTCATGTTTCTGTATTTCAGTCATCTATATTGCACTACAGCCTTTGAAACAAAGGCCAAATTAATATCCTTCTACCATTCAAATATTATTTTTGCCTTCTTTTCTACTACAGCAGTCTAATAGATTATGAAATAATGCCTTACCAGATGTCGTTTGTCCATTACCTAATTACTGGTTCCAGAGCCACAGACAGTGATTTTCCCAAACAAACCCTAATCATTTATTCCAAAATCCACCAAGAACAAATGTAAAGAATTGGGATGCTGAGATTGGTTGGTTTTAGCAGTGGGGGGAGTAGGGAGGTAGGAAAGGGAGGCATACTCAAAGATGAAAGTTAATTCTAATCATTAAAAATTAATCAGGTATTTGGTTTAAAGATGCATATAGTGCCATCTGCATTAACTTTCTCCACATCACATTCAAGATTTTTTCCATACTAGAATTAAGTCGTAACATGTTGCTTGGCAATAACATCCCACCTCTGGGAAGACAACCCCCACCCCTTTTTTTCTGATTGGAAGCCTGATTGTGGTGCACAGGTGTCCCCATCCATCTGAAAACAAAGGCTCTGCAAGTACACTGACGTCACTGCAGCTACAGCAAGCACCAGAATAGAAATTCAAATATATACTTCATACTACAGCCCAACAGGAAGTCAGAATCATACCCTCCTCTTAAAAGTATAGAATGAACGTGCAGAGATGTGTGGTGGGAATACAAAATTAATATATCCTCTACGAAGTGACATTCTATTTGTTGCATAGCAACAGGAATCTACTGCAGAACAACAATATGGAACTTTTTTTTTTTTTTTTACTTGCCAAGCTGCAATTAACCCCAGTCTTCCTGAGAAACAGAAACTCCATGGCATAAACATTGCACTCATCATCAATCTAACCGATGATGCTATGTCCAACACTAACTCTGTTTTACTTTAAAATTATTCTATACATTTAAATGGCTGTAAGGTATGGTTCTGCTGAGAAAAAATTCACTGCTACGATGCAGAAAGCCAGCAACATTTTCATTCTACAGTAATGGCCAAGAAAAAATTCTAAGATGCAAAAATTTTCCTAAGTGCAGAATGCTTTCATCATTATATACCAGATTTTTGTCATACAATGTAAAAAAAGTAAAAAATCTCAAGTTGTAGAAAAAAAAAGCCTATAGCTTTATATCTAAATAGTTTTGCTTTGTTTCATTTGTTGCATGTGTTTGGGGAGCTGATTTTGTTCTACAAAAAAAAAAAAAAAAAAAAAAGCATTAACCCAAACTGCTTTGAATTTAAGACCTGTTACAAATTTGCAAAACTATGTGTGGACAGCTAAACTGTGTTCCTTTCCATGGGAGATAACGTTTTCTCTAAGAAAGAATGAATCACATGAAATCTTTCCTCCTTCCCAAAGAACAGAAAAACTAGGATCACTCAACTATTTGGGAAATTGATACATTGATTCATCAAAAGTTATGTGAAAGTATGCAGCACCAAACTGGGGACAGTTTTGTTTTTGCTAAACACCCTTCCCATTCCCATGATTCTCAGACAAGCTCCCTGAATTACAACCAAAGTAACTAATGACTGGGCGTTGAGGTGAGTTCACTCCCTACACCTACCCCAACAGCAGACATATTTGAAGACAGAGACCTCAGTCCAATTCACAAGAAAAACATGCAAGATTTCAAATACATGAATGTTGAATAATGAGATTGCAACTATATAAATCACAGAACCTGAAAGCATTCCTAAGAGTTACACTAACAGCTCAGTCTTCATCCTAACATCACTTACAAAATGTGAACAATTTACGCAGAAGAACAACTTAAGGAAAAATGTTACAAAGGCCTTACTATATAAGGCCTAGATAACATCAATCGTACTAGTGGTTACAAGGCTTAAAAACATTTTCCCATTCAAAAGAGCTAACGAATTGTCATACCATACAGTCACTTCCCTCCCTCTTTATTCACAGCTAGTGAGGTACAGAACAGACCAGACAGAAATCAGATAGATGATTGTAGATGAAGATAGTGCATCAAATATTGGGAATCCTAAACTTTTATATACAGGCAGCACACATAGGTTAACAGTACATATCCGGAATGGTGTCTTCTTTTTATTGTCAAGGCAGAGAGAAGTATAAGAGGAGAGGTTGCTTGTGTTGCATTCATACGCCCTAATAAAAGGATTCACATTAATTGAAAGCAAGATATTTAGAGTATTCAGAACTGGCTTAACTGTACACTCTTCTACCCTGTGATGACTAACTAGGGACTTCAACAGAGCAGTATTATTAAGCATTAGTCATGTCTAAAGATGCAACCCTTGCAATGCAATCTACTTCTATCTCCAGCCTACAAATTTACTATACAGAGGTCACACTGGTGACCATACCACATTCTCACAAAAAAACGTGATGGGCTCCTCAAACCAGGCACTGTTTTTTCCCCAGCAATTCCCAGTAGTCAGATGCTTCAAAGGAAAATATACCTTCGCACTTTACACCAGAACAGTAACATTTGAAAAGTATCTTTCAGTTTTACTGTTTGACATTTTTCTCTGCAACGCAATCTCAGATTCCCTTTAGATGGGTATCATGTTTGCAGACTAATGAAAAAACAAATGGCAAGTTAAATTGTACCCTACCACTGCTTACCTGTTTTAAAGCACCTACTCCCTTATTCTTTGGAATACAAATTATACTAAACATTGCTACTAGGTCAGACATAAAAACTATGAGCTAGCTATAAAAAAAACAAACCACACAACAACATTTACCTGTATCTGCAATATGCCTGCAACAATCCACACAGTACAAAATCTCCACATGGTGTCTCCAAAGAATTGAATAACTTTCTCAGGAACTCAGCACTTGAATGTCTGAAAGCTTGCCTGCAGCCTGATCCACACTACTACAGCAGCTGACCTAATAAAAGGTATTGCCTCTTCTTGTAAAAACTTTGTCTTGTTTACATCTTTAGCGCAACACAGCTACCACAACAGTTCATAACCTGCAAGACAACCTTACTGCCATGTATTAGTGGATTTAGCTGTTGGAAACGGTAGCAATTACAGGATGACAGAACTGTTTTATCAGTGAATAAGAAATGTACAGAAAATAGAAAATATACAGGAATAACTTTTGGTTTTGAAGATACCCGTATAGTACGCCAAACCAGTAAGTCTGAGATGCACTATTCTTCCAATCTTTATGAAAAGACCATTGTAAGATATTGGCAAAATAAAAAAATTAGGTCCCTGAACCTCCAGTTTTCTTCACCTCACAACTTAGTTGTAAGGTCAGATGTAAAGTTAAGCAATAATAATTTTGAGAATAATTCCTGTATGAGGCAGTTAACAACAGATCACTAAACTTTGTCACACCATATTCTGTAATCTAGAATAATGGTACTACCAAAATCCTTGCACAAGACATTTAGGGTGCAATATTTAAGTTACTTCTTTGTGTTTGATGCTTTGCTCTTCTCCCTCAATCTCAAGTAAAAATTTTCATCTGAAACTCACTCCTGCATTTCCAGACAGTGGCTAAAAACCCAATGAAATCACAGAAATGTTACAAAATCTCATTCTCAATTACTCTCCAAAATACGTAACAACTGAAGGAGCAGCTGAAGTACTGGATTCAACTTCCGCTTAAGCTTATTGGCAACAACTCAGTACTCAAGTGCTCTAGACATTAATCTGCTCTTCCTTCTACTCTTGATTAGAGATGGATTCCCTGCTAGCTTTCTAAGGTTAACCTTTCTCCTCAGCCTTCCCTCGGTCAGAATGTTGAACTGGATATGTCTTTCATGTCTTCACTCACCCCTCAAACAGCAAGCACCAACCAAGAGAAAAGTAGAGACACACACTGAATGGAGATACAAGTATCAGCTACTTCCTGAACCATCCTACTGCTTTCTTTACTCACAGCGAAGCGATTCAAATCCATCAGTACGTAACAATACGTTAAAATATAATAGTAGTTTCTTGAGTTCTGACTATATTCACAAACTTACATCAAAGCAGGAGTATTCTGAACTAGCAAAAAGTACCTCCAGACCTAATTTTAAAATAAATAAATAAATTAGAAATAACTATTTTTTGCTACAGTAAAAAAAAAGTAAGTACTGTCAAACGATACCTGTTCTTCAGTAATATGTTCAATTATTAGACTTATACATGCAAATGCTGAGCTTCAGCACTGATCATTTTCATAACAGTGCTATCATTCACTACTTTAATTTATCGCTGCCATAATTGGGTTCACTTGGATTAGGTTTCACTGCTTTGTCATTCTGGCCACATCATCCATTTCAGACAATAGATAACAATGTTTATTCTGAAGTTGTAAAGTCCATTTAACTTAATCCACAGTAGCCAATTGCAGGTTGTTTTTTCTTTTAAATGGGCTTTGTAAATGCATTCAAGAACACAATACAAGTTTCCTAACAAAGCTTCACTGTGTTCAATTTTAAGTACAAATCCAACAAGGTAAAAAAAAAAAAAGTTCCATTAACTCACACAGAGTCCTTTTCTAGAACAGCCAACATTGTTTAATGGACTGAGGTTTGCCAGAAGGATCATATACTTTCCTCAAATAGCAACAGTTCAGCAGAGAAGAAGAAATAAAAGGTAGACACATCACTACATATTGTTAAAAAAGACTCCAAGCTTTTAAAAGAAAGCAAAGAAGAGCAAAGATTTTTAAAGAACAAGAAAATATATGGAGAAAACAAGTTTTCAAAACAACCAGTAGTGTATACTGCTTATTGCACAACACATTATTGATATGAACATCTACAGTAGAAAAATCCACTCTAGCCTAGCACTGGAAGGTTGGTGCCTGAAAAACACGTATATTTTTACGTGTTATTTCAAGAGCTAGTGGTTTCAAGCAGCAACACTACCAGGTTCAAGGCCCATATTTACTCAGAGTACATGCTCAAGTCAGATTTGCAAAGCCAACCAGAAAACTGAATGCAACCTAAAAATACCAACCGCCTCTTTTCAGCAATGACAGTAAAAATACCACCAATACAGTGCTATTGAAAGTCTTGTTGGAAATATATGAACTACAACAGAATTCTAATCATCTTCCCATTTAGTATTTGCATTTTCAATCCCATAAAATTAGGAAAAAATGCAACTTCAGTGGAAGGCTCCACAAAATACACAATTCTAGCAGATATGACCACATATAAAGATACGTCTATACAACTGAAGTATAAGAACATTTACCAATAGCCAGACAAGACCACAATAAAACACTCCATCAACTGTATGCCTTTCAAAGTGTTTCAATTAAAAATCTGGTATCACTGTATGGTAACCTGCAAAAAAAATACATCAGTCAGTTGCCTAAGCAAATTTTAAGTATTAATCAGTATTTTAGGAGGTTGCTTTAAGGAGAAGGACACATACATAGAAATTATTCCCTACAAAATGAAAATCTAAATATTTTTCTAGTCACTATAGAACTGCAACTAAGGCATAAATAGAGTCTTTAGGCTATACCACTGATTACTCATTCTTTTATTATTCTGCTAAATCTTAAGTTTTAAAACTTTCTTTTTTAAACTAGGTGGCTAGTATACTTGGAACACAAAACAACCTGACCTCATCTTCCTTATGGAATTGGCAATAAGTATAGATTACTTTCAAAAATTTGTGAAAAATAACAGAAGAACAAGAGAACCTGTGAAACAAAATCCTTCCAACTGTGTTTGTGCTATAAACTAGGAGTTTAGAGTTATTTCTGACAAAACACTAATCCAGCAAAGGAACATTTTCATATCACCCTCCAGAGTGTAGTTTCCACTTCTCTCCCCCATGCTTCCCTGGGTGTCAGCACCTTTCTTTACCATAATTTTAAAAAGAAAAAAGAGAGGGGGGGAAAAAAGAAGAAAAAACCCACACCACCAACCTACACACTTAGCAAAGAAGCATACTAGTTTTGCACTAAACTGAAATAATTTTTACTATTCTTCCTTTATGTAAGCTAGCTTTGCCTGAAGAATTTTCAGTATGAGAGAGCAATTTTTTCTTTTCCTGAATATTGATTGTGTTTACTTTTAATAAGCTCTGCCCAAAGAGTATTCATGCAGAGCAAGAGAATCTTACTTCAACTCCTCACATAAATTTGTGCATTGATTCCCAAAACACATGCTCCTAACAAGCAGTTCAACTAGAAAGACTAACCCAGAGCAGATTGACAACTCATCTCACACCATACTGAACAGTCCCATTTTCTCCACCAGGTTGCCACTAGCATTTTGGCAGAAAACTCAGAAAAATGTCCTATCTTCTCCCAAGCAGCAGTTCCATAAGCTGCCCATAAATGTCTACAGAACTGTAACATTCGAAGTAGCAGATGTGTAACACTGTCAAAAGGCGGCAAGCACGATTTTCACATTCTTTTTTGGAACTTTAACATTAGTTGTGAAACAGCTACAGTGAAGGAGACCTGTAATAAGTCATAGGTGGCGAGAAGTTTATCAATTATTAGAACAATTATTATGAGTATCTCAAATAAAACATTTTCCTCTAAAACCTGCATTGGGTATGGAAATTTTTTTAATGAGGCAAAACTGCTTTTGACTCAACTTTGATTTATGTTTTTATTTCTAAAGTTATAAAATTTGAAAGTTAAAGTAAGGTAGTGCAGCCATTTCTAAAAAGGAAGAGATTCTGTATTGTAGGGCATACCAAATAGGGAAGGGGAAGGACAGTAAGGACAAAACACTGGCTTTTCATTTGGCAGATTTAAATGCTGACAGAGAAGTGACTTTGCTCCGTATTAATCCCAAGAGAGACGCAAACAGGCTAAGACGACAAGGTAGTTTTATACAATTCACAAAGACTAGCAGGGAAAAGCAGGGGTGAAAACAGGGAGCAAAGTAGGCACCATCATACATTACCTGAATGTACTGAAGCTGTTCAACAAGGCTCGTGTGACTTCTCTCTCTGCTACATTTACTTTCAGTTACCACTGAAGTAAATCTTTTTAAATTAAAGATAAAAAGCACATACCTTCTGCCTCCTCTCAACACTATAGCGTTCTTGTAAACTTAAATCATCTAGATGTTTAGAGAGCTGGCACATGTATTTCTACGCTGCTGAGTGGAATCAGTCATGAACTGTCAAAAGCAATTCTAGAAGAAAGGTCAAAGTAAAGAAGGAAATAATTCTGTTTCACAATACACATTTGCTCTCTAGTAATGAAAGCAAATGGTTCTGTCCAGTTGTTCAATAACCTACTTCTATAATAGTTCTGCATGAAATGCACTGGCATGGCAAGAAGCAGTTCTCATTACTAAGTATTTCCAATCACATGCCTAAGGCAGCACTGAGGTACATCACTTAGGGCATACGTGCACTAGCAAAGCATCTGCTGGAACAGGTGCTGGAAGAATAATTCCTCTCCTTTTTATGGAAGCCTAAAAGAAAGGCTTTTATGCTATAGTGGTCTGAAGTAGGACACTAAGTCAGTTTTGTTTTCTGACCTCCAAACATGAAACCCTGAAACAGCCAAGAAAAAACTAGTACATACCCTTCCAGAGCACATTCCTGAATTATACACACTCCCTGACTGCTTCTAATTTTTAGATGGTCATAAATAGCTTTTTTCTAGAAAAACTGTATTCTGATTACCACACCCTATTCACAGAGTAATCTCTTAAAGACTTATACTTTTCTATCAAAGTAATTAACTAAACTACACGGAGAACTTGAGGGCAAAACAGTTGTCAGATCCCATATAAGGTGAGCAGAACTGACCCATCCAAAAATTGCTTGCAACTGTCACAAATACAGGGCTAAAGACTGCACTTCTATCAGACAGATGACTCAGTCCATCTGTTAGTTTACTTATGAACAAGGAAAGTAACCTGAATTCTTGTATCCACCTGAAAAAGCCTGCCTACATGACCAATTTTACTCTTGACATATGAGCAATTTTAGGAACTGTACTAGTTGCAGTCATGGCTTTCCAGTCTAATTTAATTGCTTGCTTGAACTTCCAACATTTTGTCAAGTATTTCTCAATTAAATTAAGCTATTTCAACTATGCTATCTGAGCAAGTCTTTAAAGCAAAGGTATGATTCCAAAGTGTTACCCAACATACTGATATACACTATAACTTATTGCCCCCATCAAAATTAATGGTTTTGCTACTCTGATATTTTACTACCTTAAATAACTGCAGTTATTGCAATAGACTGAACTGTCACTACTGTCACTAATACAATACTCTTGTATACCCACTTTTCTGGAAACCCTGGGAAACATGTAGCAGCTCCTTCAAGAATTTCTAGTCCTAATGAAGGTACATATTTTGTTACTTCTCTCGTGGACTTTCACTCATGTATTAAAAGACATTAAAAAAAATATATATATATCTTAGCACAACATTTAAAATACAATGAAGGCTTACTCACCCAGACACAAAATAGACTGACTTATAATTATATCACAAATTACATTCTAAAGCAACATAAATGGGCAGAAAAGATAAGTGTTAGTAAATAGAAAATGTAATATGGTTTAGAGACCACAAATTTAGCTTCTTATCATAAAAATGTGAGGATGTGACATGATTTTCTAAAAACTCAGTAATTTAGCTGCTTGCCCTACCTAAATACAGTATGAGCATTCACACATGATGTGCACAGTAGCCCACTGCAAGCACAAATTAATATACTAAACTCTTGAAATAGCAGAATTTAAAATTCTAAAAAAATAATGTTTCTTTCCCAGTTCCTACAACTTGGGTAATTAAACCAGACTAAGCAGTCTGCTTGCTGACTGGCAAACTAATGAAAAACAATTCTTTCACACACAAAGAAATGGATGTAGTAATCCCAAAAGAAGGCTCTACAGTTCGATTTTTAAAAAGTCAGTATATTCAAAAGCTCATTTATTTTTATTGAAATTAGCATAAAAATGAGCTAGATACAAAAACAAACAAAACCCAAAACTAACAGCAAAAAAAAAACCACAACAAAACAAAAAACCCACCCTCAAAGGAATTTGGTTAATCTTCACTGTAGAATACTAGCTCTAGCAGGAGAGTTAGGTTTATCAGTTTCCATAATGCAGATTTCAACTTATGCTTCCATAAGAGTCTGTTCGCACATTTTCCTCTTGTATCAATAAGACGGGAAGTGATGCTGTTACTAGAACCAGGCCACCAAATTCTGCTGTTACCTAGATTTTAACTACTTTTTTCCCCTACCACATTCCAGTTGGCTAGTAAATATAAACCCCACTGAATATTCCTATTCCTCTATACCTATTGTAAGTGCATTCTGAAAACTACATCACAAGTATGACCTAGGTACTAAGGCAGAATACAGTAAGAACAACAGGTATTCATGGGAGTCACCTGTTTTTACCTAGAGCAAGGGAGAGGGATACAGAAGCCCAATTCAAGCTGCCACCTGAGCAAAGTAACTTCATACTTAGGCTACACCATTTAAACTTTGAATGTTAAGTATACCGGTTATCAGCAACTTAAAACCCTGAACAGATGCTACTCGAATAGCATACAATTTTAATTCAAATACAAACCAGACTTCTGCAAGAACCCATGCACCACTGATGTTTGTGTCTTAGAAACTGATGATTAATTTATAATATGAAGATGCTCTTTATGATGATCTTTAGTTTTATTTGACATACAGAAAACTAGTCTGCTCTTCAGTATCTGACCAGCTAACCCAGATAAGATGTGAGATCTTAACACAAAATCATTGGAATTAATTCAGGCTCATGATGGCTGAAGAACAGGCTCTCACACCTGTATGTGCCAAAGGACATAACAGAAAATTAGGTTTGTTTTTTGGGTTTTTTTCCCCAAATGATCTCAGAACAACTTCCAGTATTTACTACTTTTTGTATTCTTTGGAACACCAACTGAATACTTACCTTCAGAGCAGCAATGGCAGAACAGAGTTTATGCATTCCAGAAGACAGTGTCAAAAGTATATTTTTAATATTAAACTGCTAAGATTTAACACCACCTGCAAATAGAGGAGCTATATATGAAATGCTGGTCACTTGTTCAATCCACCTTGTCACTCCTCCCCCATCACAACTTAACCAGCAAGTATACATTAAAAGACATTGCCCAAACAAAATACAGGATGAAGATACTGTTTAAACATGTTACAGAAATATACCATCAATCCTAGTCTAAACAAGTCCAAAGAGAGAGTGTGCAGTGAAAGCTTGCCATTGTTCTGGAGTCAGACCAATTAAACAAAACTAAGTCAATTTAACAGTGCCTCTATAGAGAATATACTTCTTTAACCACATCATTTTCTTAGTCTGTGTAGTTTTATTAGTACAGTTTCCTTCTTTTTTTTTCAACGGGTTTAGAAATTAGCATTCTTGAAGGCCAGTTTCTTTGAAATACCCCATGACAGCTCAGAGCGACCATCCAACTTGCAACTCCATTTCCCCCATAGCAGCTAAACACTCTGCACTCGCAAGCAGGTGAAAAGTCTCAGACCTAAAATATATTCATTTCCCTGTATTTATTAACTGCTTCAAGTCAACTTTTCAAACATCTAAATAAGCAACCTAAGGGCAGGTTCAACCTACACACTTTCCTGTTATGCTAGTTAGGAGAAACTTTTTGTGCTGCCTCCAAACCGGCAGAAGTCCTAGCACACGTACAGTTACATCAGCGAAGGAGCAGCCTCGCTGGTACAGCTCCCTGCACCCAGGGTCACCCGCACAATTGAAGCACTTTTTGCCAGGATGAAAAACAAATCTACGCAGGGCTTCTCAGAATATTTAATGTCAAGTCTTGCTAGATTACCAGCAGCCATTGTGTTAAAGGCTGTCAAGACAATAAAAGTTCAAAAAACAACAACCCTCTGTTTAAAGAATCTGGGTATGAACTGGACGTTTTCTAAGTTGTAACTTTTCTTTTGCTGGGCATCTGACCTCTAAAAGAACAACATGAATAAATGAAAATAAATTATCTTGTGACAAAGCAAACCTTAAAACAACATAGGGCATAAATACCTACAGTTAACAAAGAAAACTAGAGGGAAACACAGAACACAATTCAAACAATGGCAATGCTACCCTTCCCACTGACGGTGTACACACATGGGGGGGGGAGACACAACACCCTTAAGTTCAGAAAATGCAATTAAGATTGTACTGTAATTGACAAAGAATTCCAATGGCCACTGCAGTTTTTTTTGTAGCAGAAGAACTGGCTGGTTTTCGTCATACAAATCTTGCCCAGCTGTACTGCATAGGACCTGACGACTTACAGTCATCTTTAAGACAAAGAAGGCTCAATTAAACCGCAAACCAGGCAAGACCTTCTACCGGGGAGGAAGAAAATAAAAAAGGTTCCTCCGTCGTTTAAGTGCGGGACAGGCCTGCGGGGAGCACAGGGCGAGAGAGCAGCGCCCGGGCTCCCAAGCCGCATTCTCACCGGGTGCTGCACCAACCGGGAAGGACGATGGAAGCAGAGCAGGCACTACAAAGAGCCGGGGGGGGCGGCGGGGCGGGACGGAACGGGCCGGAGAGGCAAAAAACCGACTTTAAAATGAATGAGCCGGCGGGGAAGCGGGAGTCCCCGGCTGAGAGGTGGGCGAGCACCCACCTCCCCTCCTCCTCCCCCGGGCCCAGCCCCGTCCACCTCGGTGTTTACACCCGAAACCT
>NW_009952796.1:5575004-5581223 GCF_000747805.2 Chaetura pelagica
CCCCGTGCCCCGGCCCGCGATGAGCGCGGCTCTGCCCGCCCCAGGAAGCGGCGCTGGGCGGGCTGGTGACACTGGGATGCCCGTGCACCCACCGCCTGTGCCCCCCCGAGGGAGTGACGCCGGGTCTGTGGCTCCTCGCGTTGCCTCTCTGTGCCCTGGGAGCCCCTGGTCCAGGACACGTTTTCGGGGGTGCAGGGATGTTGTTCCAGCTTTCCGTCTCCCAGCAGCCCGGCGTTTGTGCTAAATACAGATCTGTATTTCGCTTCTGGTGCTCCCAGCGGGTCCCCACACCGCGTGCGGGGCTTTAACCCGGTCCCGTTAGCCCCGCTCGGGCGGGAACCAAACTCCCGTTCTTACCTGTGTTAGCAGAGACGAACAAGAATCTGTGCAATTTCCAGCGACCCTGGGCATCTCTGTGCTCTTGCATCTCTGATTTAATTGTTCCCCAACAAATGTGTCTTCTAGAGTTTAGTTATTAAAAATGTTTTGTATTTGAGAAATAAATGTGTATACATCTTCTTTATAAATTTCCAGTCTTCTAGAAGGCACTTGATTTTGGAAATACATATTTATATTTTTATACATATATATATGATCCAGGTTTCACACATTTTAAGTTTTTTTACCGTGATTCTCAGTTATCTTACAACCTCTTCCTTGATCAGTATGGGATCTGAGGCAAGGTCATCCACTGTCCATTAGTGGTGTCAGTAATGCAGTAAGAGAGGAGCTGGTCAAAGAGAAAAATGGTCAGGTGTTAGAAAATACTAATTCAGGAAAAATGACAGTCTCTGAAACTGAAGCTAATGAATAACAGTTCAGTAAGAAAATTAACATGTTTTTACTGGCATAAGGATGATGTCAAGTAAAATGTTGCTGTAGAGATGAATCACAGAATGCAGATGAGTAATTGGGAATAAAAGCAGCATCATACTCTTAAAAATTAGTTTGGTACCTTTGACACAATGTAAACAGTTTGAAATAGGGAACACAACTGAACCTGGTGCATAAATTTACCTTAATTGATTTCAGCAAATACTGCGGACTCTAATGACTGCCAGTGGATCTCAGTTCTTAACGAATAATTAATTTTATAAGATCTGGGATTCCTACCACCAGAACATCCTCCTAACAAAAGGTTTGAAAATAAATTCATTCTGACAGTGAAAAGTATCCTGAAAACAGCCAAAGAGGTGTTAAGATCAGTATGTAACTGATATGTCTATGTATCTATTTAGGTATGTCTAAGATATATATGTAATGGAATTCAGCAGATACATCAGTAGATTGTATGGCAGAGACTGTCAGATGAAGGAGGATTTTGTTCTGAGATTCTAGTTGTTCTATACCAGAAAAAAATAGGGTCATCTCGTGACTGTTCTGATGCATGTGGTTTTGTTAGTGAAATGTGAAATAAGTTTGACTGTGACAGGTATATAAAAACCTCTGAAAGTACACCTGGGCTACACGTCTGCCCGAGAGGGAATTAAAATAACCAGAAGCTGGTACTCCTGCAAAATAACTATTATTGTTATTTGTGTTATAACACTTGGTGTTCTTAGCCAAATCAGATATGGTCATAGATGGATTTCTCGAGACATGCTCTGTGGTACAATAGGATTTGTAAAAATGCCAGAAAAATAATTTTGCATGCTGGCATCACAGATGTCACCAAATACAAAGTCATTCTGAACACTAGCTTAGTCAAAAATCCCATTGAATTAATCTGTAACAAAATACTAGATCTGCAGTAACTCATATTACTGAGAAGGAGGGGAGCCAAAATGATATAGGGCAGAAATCAATTACAAATGTTGAGTGCCTTTTTAGTCGCAGGTCTATTTAGTGATGGTATTGTCAAGAAACTGAAGTAGTCTAGCAGAAGAACAAGTTAGTGTCATGTACATATTTATGATACTGAATTATGCATTGAGAAATCTGTAATCTCTTGTAGTGAGCCCGCGTGTTCTCAAGCTGTAGTCACTCAGTGTGGCCAAGTAATTTTGTGCAATTCTGCCTTTATCTCTCTTTCTGACAGGATCATCCAGTCGCACACATTAATGCCCTCTGCATCACCTCCCACCACTATCCCTTCTTCTGGCAATGACAAGAGCAATAAGGCAGAAAGCCTTCATAGCTGGTGGCGTCACACTAATAACCTGAGACCCTCGACAACTTACAAGGCAGAGCCATGTAATAGCTTTTCTAATCTGTGTCCAAGGACCATGTTTGTCGCCTCCTTCCTCCAGATCCAAGCAGCTCAGAATACCCCAAAGCCACTTGGCATCCCTCCCTCTTGCTCTTTGCTGCTTCTCAGCTGCAACTAAGGACTGGAATTCAGATGTTTCCAGAGGCTAAGCCAGCGCAGGTTCACCAGTATGGTGTGCCTTCTCTCCAAACAACCCGACTAATGAAGGCTTTTTGAATGCTAGAGAAATGGCTCACCCAGGCATAAACCAGAAGGGAATGTGTTTCTGTTTAGTATCAGGCAGATGCAAGAGGCTTGGCAGGCTGCTCCCGAGCAAACCCAGCCGAGGCTGCCGCATCTCATCAGCATGGATCACCCTTAATATAGGGTCATGAGGAGGATGCATGACTAATGTTCTGATGGCATTAAAGGAATTGAAAAGTTCCAAAAAGCAGCGTAATCCTCCCTCTTACAGTGAGGTTTCCCCATCTTCTCAGAAACAATCTCCTGATTTGCAGTCTTAATTTCTTTGGGAAGTCTGTATTTAAGAGGAAAAAGTAGCTGACATCTTCATATTACTTCCTACAGTCAGTGTCCTAGGGCAGCAGCACTTTTGCAAGATCACTTTGGCCTTCTTTGATGATCTATAAATAGCATAATGCAGGATGCACAGTCAGAGAGGTTTCTGGAGTAAGGGGAAGTGGGTTTTTCTGGTGGTTTTGGTTTTTTGAAGGTTATTGTTATTTTTACTTAATGTGTCTAGAGTTTGGTTTTCAAATATGTAGGAAAAGATTATTTTACTGGTTTGGATTACTTTCCATAGAACTAGTATAGAAAGAAAATGCAATTTAGCATATCATACAAGTGAGAGAATTGCAACCACAAAGCATGAGCTTTCTCTCTGATGGTAGTGAAGGGCTTTCGAAAAATGGTGGACTAGAAGAAGATGGCTCTGACAGCATGCTCCTGTTAGCTTGTAAGATTATCACAATGGAAGTTAATTAAGTAATATAATATTCTCATAACAGATTATGTTAATCTAATTTATAAATGCTTCTTTTGCTCTGCACCAGACACAGAGCTGATGTCTGAATCAATTCTGTAAGGTCGTGGTTAGTTGAACAAGATGAGGATCAAGCTGCCTTATAGATAGTTAAAATACACTGGCCAGTATAATTCTTCCTGTCCTCTTCTTTCTCTCCCTCACCCTCAAGTCATGTTCAATCTCAGGTTGCTGTGCGTAAGCTGACTGCTGAAGTGTTGCATAGCAGACCATTAAAGGAAATGCTTTAGACCAAAAACTTTTTAGCTTGATTTTGTTTGTGAAATTGTGCAGTATTTCTCAAGTGCCTTCTGAGGGAGGGGAGTAAACTATCCCCAATATTCTTTAAGGGTGCTAAAATAGACAATTGTTGGCATGACTCAGCAGATAACAACAACAATAGCCAGCAAGGTCTTTTCTTAATGGAATAATATTTTTTTTGTTTTTATAAAAAGGCAAAACAACATCACCAGAAAAAGGAAGCAAATGTTTTGCTATCAAGCACAGTCCTTTGACTCCTGATTGTGAAGCTTGGTCTTCCTAATTGGACACCCTGCTCCTTGTTATACAAGTAAACAATTCATAGGTTTGCCATCAAACACCTATGAAAAGGAATGAAAATACCAGCTGAAGCTTTCCACTGTGCATCTTTCCACCAAGGCTCCTAATAGTGCCCCTCGTACTATCAAATAGCATCAGCAAATTCAACCACAAGCCTCTGTAGACATGAGTCTGGAGTATGGTATGTCTTTCAGTCTGTTCCCAGTAGACTAAAATATTCAAGTGAAAATACCATTAGTAAAAAGGGATTGTTTTTCCCCTGTAGAATTACCACAAAAATAATTTGTATTGTGCTGCAGGCTATTCAGTGAGGGCTCAAGTATCTTTTTGTGTAAGTACTATCTATCAAGTATAAATCGATGCATTATGTACTGAGTGTAAAAATGCTGTTCTGACACTCAGATAAATTATGGTGGTTTTACCTTTGTCTTTCATTCACCTCCATTCTGTTGCTGACTTCTGTGGTTTCTGAGATGACATGTTGATTTAGGACCACTGATAGACCAATCTCATCTCTTACTTCCCATCTAATTTTATACTCGTATCTTCTAATGGTCTTAATTGCCACAAGTCTGCATTTTTCTTATATATTACTAATAAAATGTATTCATCTTGTTCTTAGGTCTCCCTTGCTAATGTCTTAGAACAAATTGTACTCCGCTGCTTTATCCCATGCTGGAGGGAAGTCCAGGCACAAAGCTGGCCCCGGATTTGGTTAAAATTATTAAGCTATCTTTTTTGAGCCATCTCCACATGAGTTATATTTGAAGTTCATAAACCACAGCCAAGGACTTGGGCCATTATTAATTATTATTAATGGTTGTTAAGTGCCTACAGTGCACTTGTAGCATAAAAAAAGGGGCAGGCTTCTTGCCTAAAAGTGCTATTACTCTAAGGGGATAGTGTCCCATATCTGAGCTACCTTAAAAATATTTAGCTAAGTTAGCTGGTATTAGTTACCTGGTACATAATAGCTGCAACTGCATTGAGTGCTGCAAAACAGCTGCTTATCTCGCTTCTTGGCCCCAACACTGGCAGAGATTTCGCTTTACAGGAGCATGTTTGTGGCATCATACCCCTTCATTCAGCCCGAGTCAAGGCAGGCAGATGCCAAAGGAGGTGTTGGAGCCTTTCAGCTGGAAGCCTGTGCCGAATTTCACCAGTTTAAAGCTACCTTGCACTTTGCAGTTTAGCTTTAACAGACAAAAAACCCCAACCCAAACAATTGCAAAATTTGCAACCCTGGGAGTATTCTTCCCTGACTCCATTACAAATATGTTCTGTCTTTTGACCATCCTTCTCCTTTCTCCTTCCTTCTATTTTAGATGCCTGACAACATGCTTACTATTGCTGGTTAGTTTCCATTCACTGCAAAGTTGAAATAACTCACGATGAAAGTACTGTCCCAGTTATAGATGAATGACAACACTTTTACTATAGCTGGTTAGTTTCCACTAACTGCAAAGTCAGAATAACTTGCAATGAAAATAATGTCCTGATTATAGATGAACAACAAGACTTTTGCTATTGTGAGTGAGCACCTGTGGACTGCAATGCTAGGAGTGACTCACAACACAAATATTGTTCCAATAAAGGTAGAAGGTCAGTAAGATTATTAGACCTTTAGACCTTTCCAGCACTGCAGATTTTGCTTCCTGGCAATAGCTATAGCCAACTCCATAATTTGGATTTCAAATGTAGTAAGTGATAAATCATGCATGAGACCCAAAATATACAAAGCAGCAGTTGCAAAAATATTCTTCTTCAGTATTTTAGAAAGAACATCACAAAAATGTTTGCCAAATGAATTAATGTTTCTATAAAAAGATGTGAAGAAATAAGCTCCTAAGAGATTACAACACTAACACATGCCATTATTATTACTGTAAGTCATTTGCAAACATGTCAAAATTATTATATGCTCTGTAAAATTAATGAGAATTAATTCCCTGCAATTGGATGTAAGTCATACTTCCAGGACTAGGAACCTGTATCTGAGCAATAATCACTCTCTGTGCTGTGTACTTATTCCCACTTCCTCTGTTAGTCAAGCTCCCATATTTCACAAATACAACCACATAAAAGGTGATGGATTTTCTCTTGCTCTTTCCAGTCTCAGACAGAATAGAACAGTCTTTCACCCTATTCCCTATTTCACCGTTTTTTTCCTAAACAGCTCATACTAATTGTTTGCCACCAACTGGCATGGTGCAGTCATTCAGGTACTACAGTCAACAAACTGCTTTCCATGCATACCACTCATCAGAAAGTACTGCTGGACAGTATATTAAAAAATTAAAGGTTTTCATAGGAATATGGCCTTTTAAAAACACTTGCTGAATGCTAGGTTTCTCACTGGCTAGTAGGAAATCATTGCTCTTATGGAGAATGTAAATAGAGATAGGGGAAGACCAAAAAGGAAATGTTT
>NW_009952796.1:5581275-5589894 GCF_000747805.2 Chaetura pelagica
CTCACTAAACTGTTTCCACAATTTTGCTTAAAAACCAACCTTATACAATCTGGAATACATTTTACTGTCAGGAACTACTTCTTTGTAAAAATTTCCCTGTTTATCTTAATCCTACTATGCTTAGATAATTCTAGCTTGACTGTATTTTTCTCTTCTAAATAGCTTTACATTTTATCATGGGCTTCTTCAGACATCAGCTATCCTTAAAACATCAACTGCTCTGTCACTAAATAAGACTTTTCAACATTCCCATAGCTTACTTTCTAAAAAGCCTCCACTGTAATTTTGTGTCTTTGTTTTAAGCTCCCTCCAATGTTTCTAGTCCTGGGTGCACAAAACTAATGTCTTTATTCAAAGTGCAGACAACTGCTCTTTTCTTCTGAACATGGACACAGAAATCACATTTCATGATACTATTTCCACTAGGGTTGTTGTCACTCTGAAAGATTCTGTGGATTTACAATAATTCACAACTGTGTAGACAGATTGATTTCTGACCCTAAAGGGACACTCAGACAGTCATTTTATTTAATTATCATGACTGGCTGAACACTTCTAACCTTCTAATTATGAATAGAGGTTGCCTTGTGCAGCAATATTACTCTTACAACAATGAACCATTCATTCTGCTGTGACTACACCAGTGGGTGGAGGGCAAGTGCCAGCTTTGTTACGTTTGAAATTATTATTATTAAAACAACCAAACAACTAGGATATTGGCATAGCTGCAAAGAAATAAAAAGCCTTCCATCTCTTACCTGTTCATGGTTTAGGACCACCCTAAGCCAGTAGCAACCGCAACAATTAGCATTTGATAGCGTTGGTGTATTCATAAAATCAACAGTAATGTGAGCTGATGAAGGGATAAGAGAACAGGCTCAGACTAAAAATGCTAGAAAGATGAGAAGTCTGTCCCTTTCCACAAGAGGTGGCTGATAGGGTGAAAAATGCAGAACTAGATGAGAAGCAATGCAAAAATTGCAAGCCTGCTCCTAAAACCCAGCAGCAAGGGAAATCCTTGTGCACTCCTTTAAAGCAATGGCTAAGAACAAGAGCAGAACAAGTGTTCTTTTAGCAAAAAGGTGGAGAGGTTATAATGTTAATAAACCAAATAAAACACTGTAGGAATTAATCAGCATTTTTCCTGAGAAAAGAATAATATATGGGTCTACAAATGCAGGGAATGTATTTTTATCCCAGAGCCTATAGAAGAAGTCAGCAGAGGAGCACCTGGAATGCACCACAATGAAATCTCAGCCCCTCCAGCTATTCAGTTACCTTCACTGGAGGCCCGGCTTAAATGCCTCTATGCAAATGCACACAGCATGGGAAATAAGTAGGAGGAGCTACAAATGTGTGCAAGCCTGCAGGCCTGTGATGTTCTTGGCATCACTGAGACGTGGTGGGATGACTCCTATGACTGGAACATGGGAATGGACAGATATAAGCTCTTTAGGAGGGACATGCAGGGGAGAAGAGGAGGAGATGTCTCCCTCTCCTCAGGGACCAGCTGAAATCCATGGAGCTCCACCTGGGGATCGTTGAGGAGCTGGCAGAGAGTTTATGGGTCAGGATTAAAGGGAAGACAGGGGCTGGTGATATTACAGTGGGAGTCTGCTACAGGCCACCTGACCAGGATGACTGAGCGGATGAGGCCCTCTACAGGCTGATTGGTGCAGCTTCCTCTTCACAGGCCATGGTTCTCATGATTTCAACCACCTGCTGGAGGGACAGCACAGCAAGGCACCAGCAATCCAGGAAGTTCCTGGAATGCATTGGTAACAACTTCCCTTTCCAAGTGGTATAGGACCCAGCTAGAAAAGGTGTTATGCTAGGCCTTGTTCTTGCCAACAAGGATGGCCTGGTGGACATCATGAAGCTTAAGGGCAGCCTTAGCTGCAGTGACTGTGAAATGGTGGAATTCAGGATTTGTAGAGCAACAAGGAGGGTCCACAGCAAGCTTGCTACCTAAGAGGAAGTCAGGTAAAAACTCCAGGAGGCCAGTGTGGATGAGCAAGCAGCTGCTAGAAAAGCTGAAACTTAAGAAAGAAGCACGCAGAGGGTGGAAGCAAGGGCAGGTATCCTGGGAGGGTTACAGAGAGGTTGTCTGAGCAGCCAGGGATCAGGTTAGGAGAGCTAAATCCCAGATGGAATTAGATCTCACCAGGGATGTAAAGAAGAATAAGAAAAGTTTCTATAGGTATGTTGGGGATAAAAGGACAACCAAGGAAAATGTAGGCCCTTTCCTGAAGGAAACAGGAGACCTAGCTATGCAGGATATTGAGAAGGCTGAGGTTCTCAATGACTTCTTTGCATCAGCCTTCTCTGGCAAGTGCTCCAGCTTCATTGCAAAGGCCACAGCAGGTGAAAGCAGGGACTGGGAGAACAAAGCCCCCCACTGTAGGAAAAGAACAGGTTGGTGACCATCTAAAGAACCTGAAGGTGCACAACTCTATGGGACCTGATGGAGTCCATCCACAGGTCCTGAGGGAGCTGGTGGATGCAGTTGCTAAGCCTCTGTCCATCATATTTGAGAGGTCATGGTGGTCTAATGAGGTTCCCATGGATTGGAAAAAAGGTAACATGGCCCCTGTTTTTAAAAAGGGGTGAAAGGAAAACCTGGGGAACTACAGGCCAGTCAGTCTCACTGCTGTGCCTGGCAAGATCATGGAACAATTTGTATTCTATTCAGACAAGTTTTGGAATGGATCTTTTAACTCATAGCAATAAGCAAATTGTCCTCATTATGTTCACATTACAGTCTCACCCGTGACAATGTACTGCTGGTTTATATGCTACACCAGTATCTGAGAGTATTGCTTTCTGTGTGAATCTGACCATTAACACATGCAAATCAGATGAGACTCTGACCCACATAAACTGTGACCTTACAACAGGGCATTTCTTCATCCCTTCACTTTCAAACGTAGCAGGTTATATTTTCATTTACATCAAGATCTTTTACATCAATTACATCTGAATTTTATGCTATAATTAAGATCCCGTTGCACTGAAAAGTGGTTCGACCTGCATTAATTAATTACTTTAAATAAGCACACAAGAGACTGCCTCTAGAATTGTGTGAAGTTAGCTGCAATTCACGAAGTTTCTTAGCTTCATAAGCATTTCTCCCTCAGATTCTCTGACTTTCACTTTTTGCACATCTTACAGGTTTCCATGAGGACTCTGAAGCAGACATAAATGCATTTCTGTTCCTATATCCTACCATGTATATTTGCTAAATCCTTTGCAACAGATTTTCTTCAAAAGCTAAGAACTTTCCATAACCTGGTTTTTACCTATCAAATTCTGCATAGGTACTCTCCTGAGACACTTACCTCAGTATTTTAATTATTTTTATCCAGCTACTGTGTTCTTACAGCAGCTATATGAAGGAGTTCTGACTGACAGTACGAACCAGGGAAACATTTGTGTATTCAAAGGACTTAAATGTAAGACCAGAACATCCACTAGGCAATTAAAAAAAAGATTCCTTTTAACTGTCCAGTACTTCATTTTCATTGTCTCTTCTGCTAGTACATAAAGAAACTCTTTGTTCAATGTTAAATTTATTGTTACTACTGTGAAACTTGATAAGAGTTTTAGATGTGTATAGAAACAAGAGAGTAATTGCACAGCATAAGTAGGGGAATACTGAAAGGAATACTTAGTTGGGAACAGTGGTCTTCCAGAATTCATCAAAATGCCAATAGTTCTGGATACTCACCTGAAAAGACAGATTTTTTTGCTGCTATTTTACTTTGTCATCGCTTTGTCCAAATGGGAGTTTCATGCAGAATTCTGCTTTGCTGGTTTCTGGTGTCTTTAGCAAAATGGAAATAAATGATGAAGAATCCCTGTGCTCCACAAAAACAGATCATTTGCAAAGCTGACTGGGAGACTTGGTACAAGAAAAGTGTTAGAAGCTATGATTACATGAAATACAAATCATAATCCATGCTCAGAATACATGGCTAGTAGAGCTCACCCAAGAGGCTTGGGGGATAGATCTGCTAATGCTGTATACTGTGTTCTCCTTCTGCACTGCCTGTTAAGCTGCTCTGTGTTGGAAGGAAAGATCTCGGCAGTCTTTGGTTTTATGCCTGTCATTACTATGACACTACCATACGTTCCCCTCAGCATTGTATACATCTTCCCTTACCTCTCAGCAGCAGCAACACCAGTTACTTAACAGGAAGTGTCTTGAAATAAGCCTTTCATTGGAGGAGTCTGCCAAAATGAAAACACTTTTAGAAATAGACAACTGATCTCATAAACAGAAATAAATCTAAAATTAACTGAAACCAAAATCACATGTTTCCCCCCTTACGCCCCCACCCAGGTCTCTGGGTGTTGGGAATCTTAAGCTGTACTCTCCATTCTGAAACTAAACTAGACTTGCAGTCTGAAAACTAATCTCAGACTCAAACTTTGGTTAAGCAGCTTTAAATTATATGTTCTATACTTAGATATAAATGCACAACTTTATATTAATCTATACTCATAAGTTGTTTCCTAGAAACACAATCTTTTTTTTTTTTTTTTTTGTTCAATCAATAATGTGTATTTTGTTTTTTCATTAATTCTATAATTTTTCTCTGGAAGCAAATAATCAAATAGAAGGGGCAAATGAACCATTCTAATTGACTTAAATAGAAATACTAAGTGCACAACCTTTGGCTTGATTTGACACCTGGATTATTTATCGCTGAGAAAAATAATGTATCAAGCCACAAGCAAATTGTGGAAAGAGAGTGGTGATTTCAAGAAAAAAGCACTAGAAAAAAAGTAGGCTAGAATTACATGTTTACTAGGTACAGCCTTTACTCTACTCCATCTGCTGCTGGCGCTTCACATTGAAAACTAAAATTTAAAGACAAAAAGTGGGTTTTTTAGAGTTTGCTGTAACAGAGGAGAAGGTAGTATCTGGTCCTTGTAGAGACGTTCTGAGAATCCTTCTGAATAAAATAAACCAAGGATTGCATTTGCCACCTTTATTCCTTCTCACTGAAATAATCCCACTAAATTTTAATTTTTGGTTTACATTTCATTAAAAGGATAATACTATGGCTACACCTAGAAAGCAAGAAGCCTTTCCAAAAGGAAAAGCAACCTTGAACTACTTTTTACAGGACACAGACCATTTACTTTGCAGAATTAACCTTGTGTACTTGAAATTTCATCTACAAAACACAAACCTCATTAATTATTCCCATAAGGATTCATTTCACAGGCTTCAAGATGTGGCAAGAGTATATAAAGCAACTGAAGGTCTAAAATGGCCGCTCGGCATTATGTTGTTTTGTGGCTGCTGGCATGATTTACAACTATGCATTTTCTGCTCTTGTTTCTTTAGCTCAGTGCTGAATTATAAATGAACAACTGGATCCTAGGATTCTTCTTCTGGTTTGAAAATAAAATTAACCTGATGAAGGGACAGGTTTTTTACACACTAAGTCAATTAATTTTTTATAAGGAAATGCATTATTTCGGGAAAAAGACCTCAACCTGTCTCAAACCTTTCAGTTTTGCTCTTAAATGAAGAGCAAAGCAAGCTAGATGAGAAACCAGACCATACAATAACATGTTAGCTAGTTTGAGGCAGTTCAAGTAACTTGTGTGGATAAGCAATTCCCAGTGCTTTGTGTGGACAAATATTGAAGCAACTGAAAGGTGACTACTATGCTTTCCCTTGACTTGAAGGTTCATGTGCAGTAAATTTGTCTACTGCTGTAGGTGTTTGACAATAAATGCAATCTGAAAAATTACCTTCAGTCTTTCTGACCATATTAATATTTTTTTGTGCTTAACAGTTGTGGACCATATCTGTTATTACATAATGTATGCAAAATCTGCAATTCTATCCCACAAACAGATCGTAAATATTTACTGAGCATTTTTAAAAATAGATGACATAAGCCCCTGCCTCAGGAACTTCCAGTCTACCTCAATAATGGGCTAAAATATTTTAAACCGTTCACAATATCAGAAATTAGGAAAGTCTGGCACTGTTCAATACTAAAGGCTTGAGAGAAGATATTTGTATGAAGAGGAGACAGAACTATGAAGTTCAAAGTTAAGACTTTCATAGTGGATACAACCCCAAGACCTACCTGCATGTGGCCAGTCCTTGCTGTATTTCTATCTGGATTTTTTAAATTAAACAGATGCATACCTGGGTAGGTTCTAATAATCTAAGAGATGCTCTTGTGCTTTGTGGTTGCAGGTGCCCGGTTGGGTGTGCAGATTGTCCCTGTGCCTTTTCAAAAACCCCAGTGTGTGGCTGTACCCATCTCAGTGGCGCAGTCCCGGGGTCTAGGGCAGGCAGGGGGAGGCATCTGTAAGGGCTCTTTGCATCCCATGACAACAGCCACAGCTGATTTAGCCATATTTTTTGTAAATAAGGCACCGGGATCTGCCAGCAACATTCCTCTCATTTTATCTGATCTCAGAAGAATTATTTTTAGTAAGAACTGGTTTGCCCTTAAAGAAAGCCATTATCTAAAAAAAGCTTTGTACACTTAAGACATGTGGGACAGAGGTAAGCCTGCATGTAGCAATAAATTTTTTTTCCAGTCACTAGAAAAATTCTGAAATTGCCTTTTTTAGCAAACAGAAAAGGTAAATGGATTGGTTCTGAACTGAAAATAATATATATGCCTTGTGAAAACATTTTCTTTACAGCAGCAGTAACATCAGCCAGCCCCCTTTCTGACAAGCTTACAAGCACTGCAGACACTGCTTAGGGTCATCATACTCTGTATTTTGGTACACAGACTTAGTGAATGGCATGCATGATATGCTTACTAAGCTACTTTGGATAAACATGGAAAAAATCTAGTGGTGTAGTTGTCACAGACCAGAATGGCTTCATGGGCTGTGTGATTTGAAGGGAGATTCCTTTGCTATGTGTCATTTAGCTTTTATATATTGCCGTTTCTCAGCATTTCATAACCATTAATCCTTTAGATGCGTGCACTGAGATTACTATATACATATATGCATAAAAAAATCAGAATTGTGCATTCTTACGCAACGTCACCCGAGTCCACAAGCAGCCTTATTGCTCTTTACCATGTTTGGGAACAAAGGGAAAGGGATGAATGACGTATGCCTCACATTAGAACAATTTCCTTTTCACACTTGGAAAACAGAGCTCCTCTCTTTTAGATATGTTTTATGTACACATGCATAGCCTTGGGACCTCATATGTTTCATATGTAAACCAGTGACAGCCATGGTCACGTGCTTAATGATAAGTAAGCTGATGAGGTGAAGTCAGCAAAAACTGTCATGAGTTAATTTTTAACTTTGTTTCTTAAGCCACGATCCTGCAAGTCATGAGGATCTTTCAGTAGTCTGGGCTCTGTAACACATGAATTAACTGTTGGCATAAGTGGTACAACAGGAAGCAGCATTCCAGATCATAAATGTCTTTGAGAAAAGAACTGTTTGTCCAGTGTACAGCACAAGACATCACTGATGACTGCCTTTTCTGGCACACCTGTAAATGCACATGCTATGCTTCAGACACTGTTAATTTGCTAAATCAGTTGACACTGCAGAGACAGAATTATGATATTTAGCATACAACAGGGATTCAGGCTAACGCGGGATCTGCTCCCCCCTCGCATTCCCCCTGTGCCACTCTGAAACCACTCCCCGATGCCTTGGTGCCTCCATTTCTGCCTGTGTGGTAACAATTTCTCCCTCCTAGGTAGGCTGAGGGACCTGTACATTTGTTTAAGGTGAACTGAGGTCTTAGGTTGCAATTTTCAAAGTAGATGTAGCTATTTTATAAAGTAGGTTGTGACATTATGGATCAGAAAGATAAGGCTTCCTGTAGCTGAGGTTTTTATATTCTCCATTTAAGTCCCTGTTTTCCAGATAAATTACAGTATTACAATATCAGCAATTACTAGCTATGGTGGCTGAAAGTTACAGTGCTATGTATCTGCCTCTCCTGAATATTTTTTTATAATTCTAGCCAAGGTAACCTGGGCAAGAGAGAAGGATAGAATTTTGCTTTAAAAACATTCATATCCTTACTGGTTGGGTTTTATTAGATATTCAAGCCTGGCCTTACTCTGAAGAAGGAAGGAATAACAATTGCTGATATCAAGGAGGCACCCTTTGCTGTTCACATAATGAGCCTTCCTATTTGGCCAAACCTCTGAAAATTTCTCAGCATCCATTCAGTCAAGTATGGACAGACTCGTTTTAAACTTGGGTAGTGTGACAGGGAGCTGGGTGAGAAAGCAGGAGGAGCAGCCCTGTGGTGAGGTACCCAGGGGTACCTGGTATACCAGGGACTGACCCATGGAACCTGGAAGCAGGGGACTCTAGAACAAGGACTAGGAGAAGGGGGTCCTAGCAGCCAGAACATAGCAATGGTGAGGACTGAACTGTGGAACTGAAAGGAGACTGAGAAGAGGGGATGGAGATGAGGAAACACAGGGGTAACAGGGGGAGAAATTTGGACTGTAAGAAGGAAAAGTTAGAGGGACTAGGAGCTGAACAAGTTGCATTAAGAGATTATTCTGTGCCTAGCTGTGTTCCTCCTAGAATCTGGAATAGAATCCAGAATTTCTGACTTGCAGTATTTCTCTATTTTTCCTG
>NW_009952796.1:5590042-5595247 GCF_000747805.2 Chaetura pelagica
TCCTGCTGAGATCCACTAAAAAAAAAAAAAAGAGAATGCTTTGTCTCCTTGCAGCTTGCACAGTTCTACATAATCCATGAACCTCTGCTTCAGTCTGTGGATCTGGAATTCCAGCCTTTCTAATGAATCAAAGGAAACTAATTGTGGTAGCATGTGAAAGGACATCAACTTAAAAAGGAAAAAAAATTATTTTCCGTATGTGTATGTGTGAGTGTGTGTGTATAAATATACACATAAACTAGTCTGAAAGGAACTTGTGATGTCAATGTATTCAAAAAACAGGAAATACAAGAACTGATGTTGACCTTGCAACCATTGTGCATCTGCTTTGACCACTTCAATTTTATACAGTCTTTATTTCTGCTATCATGTGCAGAGGTTTCTCCAAGTTATCTGGTGCACAATAATTACTTAAACTTTTTATTATTAGCGTTAGTAGTTGTGTGGTGGTAGTCCCTAAGTTGATGGGTGTTGAGCAAGCCAAGTCTTTTCATGGACAACTTTGCAATCTAAAGACTCTGGACTGTAATTCAGTACCTGGAACTTTTTGCTGCAGTGCTCAAACTGAAATCAGCCAATCCCCAGATTATCTCACTAGTCTTCCTTCTTTTTTTTCCCCACTCCTTAGGTTTTTGTTCCTTTTTTGATTGTTTCACACTTTTCCAATAAAAAAGAGAGCATTCTTCCATCCTTGTTTTCCTTTCCACCTCTTCTGTTTCTGTGATTCTTTCACACAATTATCCCACTTTTCTTTTCCCTTCTTCATTTTTATTTCCCTCTTCTGTTATAAGGAGTGAAGCATGAGCCTGGATCTTGCACTGTCTTTGTAATTATTTTAACCTGTATTACACCTTCAGAGTCATGACACCTCTATAGTCATGAGAGTTAGAACTTGATTATGTTTTTAATATTTTTTTAATAAAAACTGATTCTTGTCAGCCTTCTAACTATGATAGAAGTCTTGTAACATTTGCCTGAGTTTGCTGATATCCCAAAAGGATGCTCTCAAGAGGTGTATTCTCCTGGCTGAAAGGGCCAGCAATGGCACATCACAGTCAGTCATTAGCCTGCCCACAGCTGATTGTTTTGGGGGTTGAAATAGTGCAAGAGAAGAAAATAAAGCCTCCCAAGAGAAAAGATCTGGCAATGGCTGAAAGGAAGATGTACAGGGGGAGTGAGGGATAAGCAGAAGAAAATCTGAGGAGAAGGAGGAAGATAAGAGCCCGGAGTGAGAAGCAGGAGTAGCCTAGATGAGAGATTTTGTGTGGCAGAGAACAGGAAAATAAGTGCTCATTGTATTTTAGTTACAATGTAATTTTAATCTATGAACAAACCTCCTGGTGATATCAGTATGAGATCCAGTGATAACTGGAGAGATCATAAAAGAAACACAATAGCCTGCTTTCTTTTCTCCTTGGCTCTGCTCTATCACCTGCCTTACCCAGAATCATAGAATCATAGAACCACTCAGGCTGGAAAAGACCCTTGGGATCACCAAGTCCAACCATCATCCCTACATCCTCTACAAAGTTCTCCCCATTAAACCATATCCACCAACACCACATCCAAACAACCCTTAAACACATCCAGCGATGGTGACTCAACCACCTCTCTGAGCAGCCTATTCCAGTGTCTAATCACTCTTTCTTTGAATTTTTTTTCCTAATGTCCAGTCTAAACCTACCCTGTTGCAGCTTGAAGCCCTTCCTTCTTGTTCTGGCGCTAATTACCTGTGAGAAGAGACCAGCACCAGCTTCCCTACAATGACCTTTCAGGTAGTTGTAGACACTGATGAGGTCTCCCCTCAGCCTCCTCTTTCACAAACTAAACATTCCCAGCTCCTTCAAGTGTTCTTCATAAGATTTATTCTCTAGGCCCTTCATCAGCTTCTTTGCCCTCCTCTGTACTCACTCCAGCACCTTGATATCTCTCTTGAACTGAGGTGCCCAAAACTGGACACAACACTCCAGGTGTGGCCTCACCAGTGCTGAGGACAGGGGGACAATCACCTCTCTGCTTCTGCTGGTCACACTACTTCTAATACAGGCCAGGATGCCATTTGCTTTCATGCCCACCTGGGCACACTGCTGACTCCCATTCAGCCACTTGTCAATGAGAACCCCCAGGTCCTTTCTGCCAGACACTTTCCAGCCACACTTCCCCAAACCTGTAGTGTTGCCTGGGGTTGTTGTGGCCCAAGTGTAGGACCTGGCACTTGGCCTTGTTGAATCCCAGACCATTAACATCAGTCCAATGATCCAATCTATCCAAGTCTCTTTCTAGAGCCTCCCTGTCCTCAAGCAGATCAACACTCCTACCTAGCTTGGTGTCATCTGAAAACCTACTGATGATACACTCTATGTCCTTATCAAGATCATCAATAAAGATGTTAAATAGAAACTGTCCCAACACTGAGCCCTGAGGACACCACTGGTGACTGCCCCCAGCTGGATTTGACTCCATTGACCACCACTCTTTGGGCCCGACTGCCCAGCCAGTGCTTGATCCAACAGATCATGTGCTCATCCGGGCCATGAGTAGCCAGGTTTTTTATGAGAGTTATGTGGGTAACCTGGGTCTGCCCAGCTCCGACAGAAGTTAACAGGAGCTTTGCCATCAACACCAGGAGAAGCACAGTTGCAGATTACTCTAACTTGAGGGCAGTCTTGGCAACATGCTCATGGAAGCACCAGTTCCATGTCAGGAAGCAGGGGGTGTTTCACTGCCACTGTTAAGGCACTGTCGAGTAATAAAACTACTGGGTTCTGGCATATTATGGAGCAACATGACAAAAATTGCAGAATCCACAATATTGTCCTACCCACAGGTTTCCATTGACCCTAATTATAGTTCTGTCGCTAAAGCTCTATAATTTGATTCTCAACAGCACACCAAGAAGGCAGAACCTCAGCACTTCCCAGAGTAACTGCACACAGTTTGCTGGGCAAACGTATTTAGCTTGTCATCAGGGTTAAGGTGAATAATTAATTAAAAAATCTAAACATCTGGTCTATGGTTGGGCGTAAGGACAAGAGCTTAGTTAGAGCTGGCATGTCTGTATCTTTGAACTCCAAACGTTTGAAGTGGGTGATAGTTTTTACTCTAACAGCAGGTGGAAGATCCACTGGAGACCACAGTATCCTTGCACTTTTATTATGAGTGTGGTTCTCATCTCTTCAGAGATAACAAAAGACCTAAGCACCACTGCTGTGGTGGCACTTGGACCTCATGTATGTGACAACAAAAGCACAAATATTTTTCTGCTTATCCCCACTTTTCATCCCACTTGATTTACTTGTTGCCATTTTGAAAGCAATTTTATGACTTGGTGTCCATTGGTTGTTTATCCTCTGTCGTTCCTGCCCATTCTCATGGGCTTATCCTCTGACTGCCCATTTGGTGGCAAAGCAGCATTAGCTGCCACTAGGACCTGGTCTGATGCCAGTGCACCATTTCACAGAAGATACTAAACAGCATTAGCAGGTAACACAATCAAAACCCACCCAGACAGCACTGCAACTACCGACATACAGCTGAAAGTCTTCACTTCCTACTGCCAACCTCCTGGCTCATCCAGTGGCTATCTCAGGGAATTTTTATTTTTTTTTTCCTTTTTAATGAAGCAATCCAGCAGAACACAGGCTGTATCTTGAAGTGAGAAAAAAAGTATTTGCTAGAAAAGGAAGAAGAAAAGTTGTAACTCTCCAATAAATTATCATTTTACTCACCATGTGAATTCTTGTTTGGACTTTAAAGCATTTAGCCCTTCTTTATATACATGTGTATTTTGGGGGGGGGTTTGCCTTTCAAGTCTCTAATCCCTTTCTTGCCTAATTTTTTGTTGTCATACAATTGTCATACCCTGGTGAGCTGGTGCCTCCTCCAGCACTGACAGACAAGTACTGCTAGAGACACAATCGGTGCAAATCCAGTTTATTATCCAGTTGAGATGAATGTAAGTAGACAACCAGGCTTTCCATGAAGAAACTAAGGTGTCACATACACTGTTCTGTCAACACTGCTCAGGTGGTGATAAGCCCCAGCAAAGCAGTATGGTGAGAAGCCTGGGGCAGCCACTTCTGTAGCTGTTGCACAAAAATTCACCAGGGCTCATTTCTCAAAATGGAGTAATGCTCTTGGTATTAGTGGGAACTCAGTATCCTCTGACTAAAGTGAAAAGCAGCAAGCAACATTATTTCAGATTGTTACTGATTTTGTTTTGCTTTCAAAGGCAGCATGATTAAAATTTTGGTTCTAATTAGCTGCCTTTTTTTTTCTTTTTTTTCTTTTTTTTTTTCAGTAGCAATGCCTAACTAATTCCCATCAGTGATTTTCCTAAGATCAGAAGCAAAGCTGTCTCTAAAGTACATTTTTTAGATTCCAAGCCAATCATATAAGACCAGTGACCAAGATGAAACAGTTCTATGGTATTCTCATTCTGTGTTTAATAATAAAATATAACAAAAAAATACTAATGAAACAACCAAACCTGCAGGGTTGGTTGCAGATGGTTGTCTGAGTTTGCACTCTGACCCCAGCTTACATTTGCCTGCTAAAGCATGGTAAGAACACATGATATTAAATAAATAAATAAAACACAATTAAACCAGCACATACAGGCAGATAAAAATAATTTCTCAAAATTAATGTGTTCAGTAGAAGATAATCTCTTGAAGTGTGGTATGTGTTAACGTAATGCATTTCCATGCTTAGATTTTCAAAACTGCAAAATACAGGCATTCATAGGTATGTGTTTCAAATTTAAAATAATCTCTTTAGAAGGAGCAGAAGATTTCTTTTTCTGATACATTGCAGTGGAATTATATTGATTGTGTATGCATTTACTCAAGCAGTGAAATTTCACATGGCTAAACTTCACTTCATTGGATGTATATAATTTTAAATTAGCTCAAAATTGATCCAAACATTCACTTTTAGATCATAGTCTTCAGAGGAACTGAATTACTATGATGCCTAAATTCAGATGCCCTACAAAGAAGCCAGGAAAGTCAAATAAGCCTCTTGGCATAAAACAAATGAGCTGGGGGAAAAGGAATGTGAGAAAAAGAAAGAGCTAAGGGAAAGTAAGAAAAAAAACTGCTAGTGGAAAGAAGTTTCAAATCCCGAATGCTACCCCACTTAGATTTCCTCATGTTCTACTGTCCCTCCAGCCACTCTTTTCCTTCCCTTCCCTTCCCTTCCCTT
>NW_009952796.1:5595468-5610049 GCF_000747805.2 Chaetura pelagica
CTCCCCCACCCTCCCCTTCCCTTCCCTTCCCTTCCCTTCCCTTCCCTTCCCTTTGTTTCTGTCTTTTTTTAGCTTTGCCTTCTGGAGTGCCTTCCCTGCTCTCATCCATCAGCTCTCTATTTTTTTCATTTGCATTCCTTTTTTAACCACTTCTCTTTGACAAACCTTCTAAAACTTTTAGACTGCCTGAATGAGAACAGTTCAGAAGAATCAAAAAAATCAAAAAGCTTTGTGCATGGTCTGATCAACGGTAGCTGCATGAGCTTCTAGTTCCCTGCAAATACAAAGCAACACAGAACAGGAATTTAAAATGACTGGTAGACAATAGCAGACCCCTTATCATCCTTCTGTCGGGTATATTGGTTTGCTGATTCTGGAGTTGTGAAGACTTTGGAAAAAAGTATGAGTTAAGGAAGGTTGAAATGCTTGCTTGATAGCAGTGCTGGCAATAAACAATGGCCAAGAGTTAGAATAACTACCCTTTAAGGAACTGGTGATTAAAGGTAAAATCTGTCCATGCTGAGACCAGGTATCCTTAGCTGAGGAAAGAAAAATCCTTCTTCCTGCACAAGCTTTCCTTTAATGGTGGCTAATTGACCTGGTGTTACATTACAGGTTTCCCGTATTTATCAGGTCTGATTCAGTTCTTATTCATCACTAATTACGAACATAACAGAGAGAAACTGTCTTGTTTTCATCCTTGTTCGTGTAGTTTGGCTTGGGTAGAGGGTTAAATGAACTCAGAGAAATCTGCTCTCCTAGATCATGTACAGGATAGTTTTACCAGGTCAGTACCACATATAGTACCATTATACTCCTCTGTTCTTGATTTTGCTCCATTTGTTTCCTATCAGACTCCCTAGAGGCCTTAGTTTGGATTCATTCACCCTCTCAAATGTCTTACCAGATGCTCAAATCCCACTTCTGTTATTGCAGTTTCTTTTAAATTTGTCTGGATTCCTTGTGCAGAGTCAGGACTTTACTGTTCCTTAGCTCAGCATTCTCCTGGCTGGACTCCAGCTCAGGTAATTGTATCCAGGGCTCTCTCAAACTTCTCCTCTCTAGCTGCATTTGGAGAAGTTATTCTTCCCTTTCTTTTCCCAAATGCTTTGTAACATTGCAGATCCTGATAACTCATGGGATGTGGATTTCGGAGAGGATGTACATTAGGGGGAACCAACACGTTCTGCAGAGGGGTTGAGCCCTGTCACAGATTCCTTTCTTTTTCATTGTAATGCTGTTATAAGTGGACAGTTGTCATACTAAGTAGAAGCTGAAGGAAAAAAAATTGGTCCGGATTAATCTGTTGTTGGTATTTGAACATGGATACTTCTCTCTTTAATTTACTATTCCAAATCTAGCCTAGGTTTGCTCAATAGCTGTTCACTGGCTTATGTCACTTGAGCTGGTCGTCATACAATGCTCACAAGAATAGATTTTTCATCTATTGGGAGAAATATCAATACAGAGGACAAAGAATGAGCATTGCTAAAGATACTGCTCATACATCAACCATGAGGCAAACTACAAAACAAAAGCAATAGAGAACTTAATTTTGCAATGTCTGTGTTCAACCTGCTTGCTAGCCAGCAGTTATTCTGTTCTGGTACTTAACCCAGTGCTAGGCCAAAGACAGCTCTGAGTAACCTTTCCAATGAAAAAGGATTAAAATAGAATCACAAGGTGTCTAAAACATTGAAGAAAGAGCAAAAATATTTCACACCTTAACTAAGTATGAACTGTAAATTTAGGTAAATTACAGAAAGAAAAATACAGTAAAAAACAAGATACTGAACAGCAGTTTATCTACTTACTCAATGCTGCTCATTTCCTGCAGGATATGGGCATGAGAAATGGCTGCAAGTACTTATGCAAGATCACCTAACTGCTCACTTCAGTGCAGTTCTTCCAAGGCAAAGAAATGAATCCTCACACTTCAAGCAAGTAAATTATAATCAATTCTCACTCCCTCACCTTGGAGAAATTTGAGGTCTTGCTATTAGCAGTAGTTAGCTGTTCCCTAGTCTGACCAGAAGTGCTGCACCCAGGAAAATCTTGGGAAGGCAAATGCTTCAGGAAAGGGTTATGCTCACAAGAAGTTTAAGAAATGCTTTTGTAATCTAAACTTAAAGGCTTTATTGTCGCCGTGGGCCATCCATCAGAGAAAGATAATCAGAGAGCAAATTACCTCCAGAGATCCATAAGAGCCTAAATTATTCCATGGTTATTTTCCAGCCTCTATGATGATAGCCTATCTCTGGGAAGAAGGCAGTCATGCCCACTGTGCACCCACAGGGGAATCCTTCACAATGGGGAAATTCCTACTAAGGAAAAACAACAAAAGAAACATCTATCAGATGCTCTTACAGGTTTTAAAAGCTGCCAGGTCCAGCTCAGCTTTCATGTTTAAAATAAATTATACCCAGTTAGGCAAACACTGAACTTGGATCACTTGCTCAATTAGGTTCTCCAAGGTGGTCACAACTGTCAGAGACTTCACCTGATGTCCTTCTGGCTGAGATGGCTCCTGCACTAGTCCCAGAAGGGGCTGCAGGGAGAGAAGCTAAGGGAAGGGAAGGGGAGGACCTCAGGTCGTGGAAGTGCACATCTGAGAGCTTCAGCTAACCTTACCCCTCTGCAGGGTTAAGTTAGCACAGCCCCTATGCAGTTTTGATTACAGGACTTGGCTAGTGTAAATATAGCTGGCAACCAGGTTGATCTTCCCCCTTTTCTGTCAAACAGTCCTTTCATGCAAAAAGAAACTGACCCCACTGTACTTGGTAACATTTTTATCCTCCCTCCCCTGCAGTTCAGTGGTACATAAGCAGTAATAAATCCGCATTTAAAGTGCTGTTGACTGCTTTAGAACTTCAGCAGTAAAGCAAATAAAAGAAAGCACATAAGCATGTAGCCCCTGCATAGTAAAATATGGTGTCTACTGCTAACTAAAAGCACAGTTGATGAAGGAACTAAATAAAACTGTAATGCACTACTGTGTGATTTATATAATGTGATTTTTATTTTTTTTTGTAATCTTTGTAAATGGAAACCAGGAATGGGTTTGCTGTTTGCACAAGACAAACTACTGGAACAAACTTATTTTAGGATTCTCACTGCAATCAAAGCACTGGGGACAAGGAGGAAGTCAAAATATACAAAAATGCTTGAGAGCTGGAATTTTTATGAAGAAATATCTACTCTATAATTATATCAGTGCAGAATGGGTGCACTTAGCTTATGTTATACCAGCAGAGACAAGTCTGATGATGATGATGCTACAACATGAATAGCTAATAAGAAATGTAACATATTATTTAATGCTCTTATATTTTTAAAAGAGCTGATACTAGAAAGAAGCCAACTCTACAGCTTCATAAACTTCAGCATTTGATTATTTTTTCTGTTTGAAAACTTTGAACCTAAAGCAGGTTTTGAGGCCAGCTAGCAGGCAAGTAAAAATTGCTTTACCATACCCAACTCAGGATTTTGTTATTAATCATAAGTAAAGATGTCTAATACAAGAATAACAACAGTCTAACTTCCACAAAACCCATTACCCAAATATTTCAAGTACCTTATAAATTTTACTAGGTGAATTTGCATTGAAGAGTGGCATCTTATTAAAGAGAGGCAAAGGCACTGCTATTATGGGTCAAATTTTCAAGAGCATTGCCAGTCTTATTCTTTGCAGGGTCTTTACACATGGGGCAAGTTCACCAATCCCTATGTTACTTTAGTCACTGAGTAAGAAAGAGCCTCAGTCTGCTCATATACATTTATGCGAATGCTGTAACAATCTCCTGTTCTCAAAATTCATTAAGACAGCTACTTATATTCTTTTTATAATGTTGACAAGTGTATGCTTGAACTGCTACTTTATCAGGAAGTTATTTTTGGCTGCTTGATTGTGAACATTTGTAGATGAGTGAAAATGTTTTGAGTCAAACTTAAAAAAGAATGTGGAAATAACCATTAGTGAGCCAGAGGTGCCTGTGAAGATCATAGAGTATATACAGAGGAATATTTAGAGAGTGCTGTGATTCAGCTGGGAAAGATCAAAGAGAACCAGATAACAGCCAGGGGACATCAGAATACCATGAAAGTTGCTGAGAATGTATGAAAAGCTTGTGTAGTGCTGTGGGACATAAGGGAAGCTGAATAAGATGTGTATGTCAAGAAAGGTCCCAGGGTGATACAGAAAACCAGAGGAGACATCATCATGACAGAGCTGTCTGAGAAAGCCTCACAATGCAAATAGATGCAAGCCTCAGAATGATGATGAAAACCAGAGAAGGTGGAGAATTGTTGGGGACACAAAAGACAGCTAACACAAGGGAATGTTGTAGCTCATCAATAAGGGCTACAACTGCTGGGTCTAGTAGCTACAGGGATATTTGAAATAAAAAAGTCACTGAGTGTCCAGATTTCATGGGGAATAACACGTGCTGCTAGACATCACAGACTGATAAAGCAATTAGAAATCTGTCAATAAAAACCATATTATATCATAAAGTAGACAAAAATTCAGGGAGAATCTGAAAATGAGGGAGAATCTGAAAAATGTTTTCAGCAAAAAGCTCCCCAGCTCTAGGAACCTTATTGGAACAGCTGCTGAGCCTGAAGAAGGGTATAGCATGTTAGGGAATGAGAGAGCAACTGTAAGATGCCAAAAACAGTGAAGCAGATTGTGAGTTGAATGACAAACGTGTCAACATCTGGTTGCTATAAAGGGCCACAGTGTCAGAAAATGTTGGAGCGAGATGTTCTGCTTCTGGAGACATGAAGGAAGAATGCAAGTTGAACATACATTTCAACATATACAATATAACATATTCAACATAGATTGAATAGCATCAAGAAACATTGGAAAAGGCCATGAATACCTTTAAGACTGTTCAACAGAGGGATCTAGATGAAGGCAGTGGTTAGCCATCCAGCCACATAGAAACCAAGGCAAGACAAGGCAAGGCAAGGCAAGGGCCCAGAATACAAGGAAAAAGCTCAAGAAAGAATGCAGATTGCCAGGGGGACTGAAGAATCATGCATATAAACTAGGGACAACTGAAAAGCTATGAGATCTGTCAGGAAGAACAGGGTAAGGTCACAGACTGAAACAACACAGATGTCTGGTTTCACCATTTCACTAATAGAAGAAGGATGTGGCCCAAGTTATCTTGCCAAGTTATCCTGCCTGATTCTCTTTTGGATTGCAGAACAGAATCCCTTTCAATACCATCTTAAAACAATGGATGCTTCCTGCCAAACAACCAATCCCATGTATGGAAAATAGCTATCTATCCTATGTCATTGTATGTGTCTAAACTGAGCTTTGGAAACCACACAAGACTCAGAGAAGAAAATCATATATTTGGAAAATGTTACGGGCTAAGTTGTGCTTAACTCTGTGTGCTGGTACAGGGAGCTCTTTTGCCGCTCAGCATCATTACACAGGAGGTAGATACCACTGCTCTCTCATACTGAGTTTATAAAATACTGATAGAGAAAAACAGTATGGAAAATATGTATCATTCATCAAGACCAAACTTCAGAGTGCTAGTCCTAAACATGGTCAGTGTATTTATAATTCATGGTGCCGACTGGCTCTGGAGCAAGGCCTCGCTGGGCCTTAGCCCCCAGCTGGAAGCCTAGTTTTCCTGCCTCTATTTGAAGCGTGCTTGTTACTGCACGTCTTCCCAGAGGAGCGATGATCAGCACCAGCACTTCAGCAGCGCATCTCCTACCTCCCGTGAGCACAGCTCGGCCTCTTGAGAGCCATTCTGCAGCCTGGGTTTGGATGGGGGGGAAGGGGAGAGAAGACAAAGAGTTATTTTTCATAAGACCTGCCGTGGAAGGCAGCAAGCAGCAAGGTTTCCAGCCTCTTTCCTTTGTTTGCCTTAGGTCTCTCAATTTCTGTATCAGGCTCTGGTTCAGCTTCCATTAGGCGCTTTCTCATCAACATCATTAACAATAGTTTCCTCACTGAGGGTATCACTAGGATTATAGTTACTGCCAGAATCCTCTGGCACAAAATCATTGTCTGAGTCAGAGCAGAGAAATAATTAACCCTCATGATACTTCTCTGAGGAATGAACAGAATACCTAACAAGATTTATGAGGCATCAGATTGATCCTGTTCCTAAGGAGAAAAGCAACCACATGCTGAAGGTAGGATTGCCACTGAGGAGTAAGGAGGTTTCTGTGTCAACACTGGAGACATCTTCACCTGACCTGTAAGTGGACTGCACTACCTTAATTGCATTAGTTACCTTACATGTTTAAACAGCAAACTGCTTGTTTACCAGTCTGGCCTTGGATTAGGTCATGGTTTCACTACCCCAAAAAAGCTGTAAGTGTCAACAGATTCTCAGCTTCTGTGAAACTGGTCAGGCTGGAGTCAGGCAGGGTAAGACTATATCTTACTCTGAATTACCAGCATCTGATTTGCAAACAGCCTTCAAATACTCCTGATAATATTCTGGGTCTATAAGACTAGATTTGTGATTCCACCTACAACTTCAGAAACTGAAATAAAACTGCTGGAAAATTTGCCCACTTAATGGAGAAGAGTGTTGCCCCACAGATGAGAAATAGCCATCAAGATCTAAACAAATCTGCATGTTTTGACTGTTTTCAACTCCAGAGAGAAGAATTTTCTTTCCCTCCAAAAATTAATCAGTCACTTCAGTGGCAGACATTCACAAGCAAAACTAATTAACTTCCTAGGTCCAGAAGGATCCCCCCCTCAAAAGCTGATAGTATGTCTCAGGGGGGTTGGAGAAGGATAATACAGCCCTAGCTAGCTAGAAGGGATCTCTGGAGAAGTGCATCTCATACAGATTTCTGTCTGCAGAAAACAGCAGTCTGGTAAGATCTAGAAGCCTCAAAATCATTTAACTTCTGCTGGGAATTTAGTTCAAAGCAACTACATGTAAATTCTGCATAGCAAACGCTACACTGGAAAATCTTTCTCATTATTTTTGTTTTTAAATCAAGAAGAGTAAACTATGTGGAAGAAGAGCTAGCTTCAGGCCAGCCAGATTTACCCTCACTGTTTGAAAACAGAAGTGTAAACAACCCTAAGGAAAAAAAAAAAGGGATTTGAAATATGTATGAGCAGACACACTGCCCTTCTTCATCTCTTTGTGCTGTGTAAGAGGGGCACAGATTGGCTGAATCCTTACAAATAGAGATATGGAATAGAAACTCTTCAGAAAGCAGGCAGCTACCATTCTTGGTTCCTCTAACTCCTATCCAGGAGTGGGTAGGAGGCATGGGGACACAGAAGGGGGATTCAGCATCAGGCTAGGAATTGCCTGAAGGGTCTTCATCTTTCTACAGGCCCCAAAACAGAGAGTGCAGTGACTATTTCCTTGTTTATTCACACCCCTTGCATGTGTGCTTCTGGTATCTGCGAGACGTCTAAACTTCTACCTCTGAATGAAGGGAAACTTTGTCATGAAGTAGCAACATCACTTCAACCATTGACTTAACTAATATGCATTTAAAAACTATGAGATCAGTAAAAGTAGCTAACGGAGAGAGAAAAACACCTAATCAAGAAAGCAATTGTTAGGACACATTTCAAATCTTGCTAGTAGCTATCCCTTCAACATAAAGTCACAGCCTTGGCATGTAATTTATGAAGACATTCTTCCTGCCCCCACTCCTACACACTACCTACATCTCTTTTCATACTTTTAATGTACTCCAGATCTAAGGACAATGCTAAAATTACAGATTTGAGGTTTAAATTTATCTGCAGACTCAAGACAACCAAAGGGCCAGCTGAATACTTGCAACCTCTGTGACAAGGATAGTAGCAGCAGCAGCACCATGTAGGAAGTATGGAAGTCCTTCCCAGCACAGATCCTAGTTCTTATATATGTGTTATATGGGTCTGAGAGCCTGATAGCTCCACAAGCTATGTATCAGACATCTTGTATAGAAAGCTGCCATGCTGTAGACATCAGAGGTATGTGTGTGCTTGCAGTTGCTTCAGGGATTGGCAATGTAAATGTCAAGAATCCACTTTGACACCAATTTGACCATAATTTGGAGCTCTACCTGCAACCAACTCTTGCCAAGAGAAGAAGGTAGAATTGCCACTGAGGAGTGAGGAGGTTTCTGTGTCAACACTGGAGGCATCTTCACCTGACCTGTAAGTGGACTGCACTACCTTAATTGCATTAGTTGCATTAAACGCTCAAACAGGAGAGCTTGAGAACCCTGAAGAGGCTTTAGTCTGCTGGGCATTCTTTGCAGCAGCTGCTCTGCATGAAGTTTTTTTTATTGCTGTAACTCCAAAACAGCTGCACCACTATGGCTTCCCAAGTTCTGTCTGCCAGCCGAGCTGCCCAGTGCACCTGTGTGTGTGTGTGTCTGTGTGTCTGTGTCTGTGTGTGTGTGCGCGTGTGTGTGCGCAGTGTGGTGCAGAGCTTGGCCTTTGCTTCTGCCTCCAGCTGAGGGGATGAGAGAAGCTGCTGAGTTAGATCTGCTCCCCTTGCTCAGCTTGTCCTACCTCTTCTTGTAGAAATTACCATCTCTTCTGATCTGCCTGCAGAGTGGCTCATATGGTCACCCCCTAAACTACTTTGCTCCAACCTGATCCAGACTTAGCCTAAATGGATTAAGTAGGAGGTTTTTGCTTACCCATTTTTATTGAAGTGGGGTTAAGGGACACTCACACAAGCACCTCTTAAAACAGATCATGAGGGGGCATTAATTCCTGGGAAAAGGCAATGACAAGTGGCTGGAACTATCAGACTCTTTTACTGACAAAGCTAAGTCAAGAGTCCATTCCAGTGAGACCGTGCAACTTCAGGGACATTAATTGACTTTGCAAACAGCAGGAGAATTTACTATTTACCACCACCTGCATGTTGCTGTTCTCACAACAGCACAGGGGGAAGGATAAGTGTTTTAGTTACTCTTTCACTTTGGCACAAAGTCATCAGTGTTCACCTGCCAAGCTTTAGCATTACAGCAGACTAGGAGGTGTTCATGTCTTCCTTTTTGCAGGCTGAACAGAGGAGGCAATTTCCATCTGATCTGGGCTAAAATATGTAGCTTAGAATTAGAAATCAATTTAGTTAAAAGTACCTATAGCTCTTTCACCCCAGATGCAGTTACATTGCTCCAGAGGACTTAGGGAAGTATCACTACAAGCATCTAGTTTCACTTGTCCCTACTGATCGTTTGTAGTTTTCAATTACATCAGCCATGGCAGCATGAATAGCACAGGTAAACCAGCCTTAAGTCATGCCTATCAAATAAAAAGCTTTTCTCTTTAAAGATTAATGTAAGAAATCAGTGTGCTTCCAGCGTGTGCCAGCAGATGATCTAACCCCATCTTAAGCATGCTCTGAAACTTCACGTAATGGTGATACAAAATCTATGAGTAGTTAATGCTCAGAGTGTCTGTCTGCTTCCAGAATGCTTCAAATGCCATTCATAAGCTGGCTACCAGATGTGTCCCTGTTTTCCCCAAAGGCCATCACAAGGACTGCTATTTCATTCTCAAATCTCAAGAGTCACTGCTGGGACACCATGGACTCTGCTCTCTAATATATGTCTCTTGCATGACAGCACATTAATTTGAATATGTTATTATGCTGAAGGGACTAAACTGACCACTTAACAGAAAGAGATGAATGTTTCTAGCTGTAAAACGCAAACAGCTTAACAAGAACACTGTCAGAACAGCATCCAAAAGTGAAAGGGCAGTTTCTTTTAAGGCCAGGCCGGCAACACATCCACACACAGGGACAGGTCTCTGCTAGCGTAATAGTTGTTCACATACATATACATAAACTCCCAAGAATACAGTAAGATTGGATTAGATCATATTAAATGACGGGTTTTTCTAATCAGCAAACTAATGCTGCCTTGGGGAAGGTTATGGCTAAAATGTATGGCAAGTGTGGATCACAGTGTGGCCACAGCTGCAGGCTCCCCAGTGGTCCTGATGAGGGGCATGATTTGAATGTGTTTCTTTCCACAGGAGTGAGAGCACTGGGTAAAAGAAAGGAGGAGAGTAACAGGCACCCAGGTCTCATTCTGACTTGAAGTTGTGACTTGGCTGAGACAAGTGCAGGGGGTTCAAATCCTGCTGTCCACAAACAGCCTTAATTGCCATGAACAGTGTTTTAACCATCAAGTCACACCAATATCTAATTACCTTTTCAGGACAGTATGAGTTGGGATCACTTGATAAGATGCTTGTATGCAAAAGAAATAGAAAATTAGAATTGATGCAATTAACTATATATGGCTGAGCCTGGCAAAAGCATTAGCCAAGGTGTTTAAAATATAACACCCACAGAAAGGATTAGTATGTTTTGTGCTACTTTGGGAGCTATGGAGTGAAAACCTGTGGCTTGGTTTGGCATGTTAGAACCCATCCAGGAGCACAAGCTGCTTCTGCTGCAGAGTCAGTTCTCATGGGTGCTGAGATTCACAAGCCAGTGAGATGTCAAAGATGTCAGATCTTACTGTACTCAAGATCTATCTGCACCCTTATGCACATAAATGTCCTTTCAAAACAAAACCCTGTGTAATTAAAGTTTGCCTCAGTACAAATCCCAAGTGGTTTTAGACCATAAATACACAAGAAGGTAACGTATAATTATCATGCCCACACCTTCTTCTTAACTTCACTGAGGGCTGGGTTGAAGCTATCCTGAAAAAAGAGACTTTATCTCCTTCTTTGAGCATTAAGCATTCCTGGCAGCAATCATTATCTTGTAACTAACTTCTCATTAGCACTGTCTTAGACCTGTATAACTGTGCTGACTTAATGTTGCTCCTGGTCCAAGAACAGCACTATAATCTCAGAACCAAAGTCTGCTTTTGATTAAACTGTTACAGATTAAAAAAATAATAATAATAAAAAAAGAAGTATATATAAAAAAATTCCACTTAGAGTACATTAAAAAAAAAAGTATATATTAAAAAATTCCAGCCAGAAAGGCTCTGGATTTACAGCAGTGTAACTGAGTTCAGAGTTTCTCCTGTTGTTTCCCATCAAATACAAAATTTAGCCTCATAATGCCCAGTGTTCTATGCAAAGCTTCTTTTAGCTGGAAAGACCAGCTTATTTTACCCACCAATAGTATGTCCTAGTGACAGATAACTATTTTAATGAGTTTAATACTCTTATCTGAATTCCTTATCCAGGAAATAAAAATACATTTGCAAATAATAATACAGCACCTGCTTTAGAATGAATAAAAGCCTTAATGTGAAGGGCAGGAAAGCAAATCTCTACCCTTGAGCTATGCTGAGCAGCTGCAACTTCCATGAACTTTGTAGGAGTTGCAAGAACTCAAGATCTCTGTGGATAGTTTAAGATACAATGCAAGGTCTTTTTCTACTTTTTTCTTTCAGTTTGTCATTTGCCCAAAGACACTAGATAAAAAACTAATTAGCATGTGGAATCCAGATGTTTGAACATAACTATACAAAACAGAACTTGCAGTGGCAATGCATGTAGAAGCTTGATCAAAGAGAGGTCATTAATCATGTACTTACAGGTTGGATGAGGGGGAAAGGCCTGAGGAAAAACCGCATGAAAAATTTTCATCACACAAGTACTTACATTGTGGCTTCACAGCTTTTTATGGCCTTAAATCCCAGTTAAAAAAGGCATTATCTAAAGTAGCCTAGAGAATCTAGCAAGGATACAAGGTGAGACTGAGAAAAGGGTAAATGAGGTTTTACAGCATTCCAGATTTCACTTACAAGTGGTGGAATGGCCGTTCAGACCGCTGGAATGATTTCTTGCATGGAAGAAAGCAGGAACTCAAGAAAAGAAAGCAAGATAAGTATGTATATTTTAGCAGAATTCTTACCAACTACTAAATTATTATTGGCAGGACACCAAACACTCCACACAGCGATAAACAAGTGCTCATTTTATTTCACTAAACAAAAAGCCCATTGAAAGAGATCTACCATTACTGCATTCACTGGAACTCACTCGAGAAACACAGTTTTGGACATACATCAAATACAACTTACAGCTGAATAAACACAGTTGTCTAAGTTACTTTTTAAACATGTCAGGAAAGTGTTCTGTTCTCCAAGCAAGACCAGAACAACAGAACGAAGCAGCACACTAACTACAGGTATCAGGCTTTCCCTGAGGCTCAGAAGTAACCTCTCTTTTTAATAGCCAAGATTTCAGCAACCGGCCTTGCTTTCAGGGAAGCTGGGGGAGTGGTTTCACATACATCTCCCCACTTTTGGTGACAAGCCAGCACACATTAGGAATTCCCACATCCTGTCTTGCCACCAAAAAAGGTACATTTTCAACAGCTGTGTCAGCACAACAGCATGTAAGGCCACACAGTAAACTGCAAAACCGAACTGATCTCCATTAAAAAATGTGTTAATAAAACCAGCACTGCTTTTAATGCAAGTGTTGGTTTGATCCCCAACGCAGAGTTACAAACAGCTGTAGTAGCATAACTGTGGCACCATAGGTGGTGGTGGTGGCAGGGAAGAGGAAATCCTTAAGATCCACTGCCAGGAGCAGGCTACAGGGAGCTGTATATCAATATCATGCAGAATGTGACACATCACATTTTCTTCAGAGGTAAGGACAATTTCAAAATCCCACTCTCTGTTCTTTGCTCTGGCTAATACAGTTTGTCCTGTCCAAAATTTTGCATATGTAATAGTTTTAGAAGCTGCATCCTAAACTGCATCACACAAACCATCGGGCTTAAGGAAAAAGAAATACCAAATTAGGTGTGTTTTCTAATCTACTAATGCTCAGCTGCAGAAATTGTGTATTACAGGGCTAATGACTAGCCATTAGCAAGCTCCTAAGACTGCTTGTGTCAAAAACCAACCAAGCAAACAAACAAAACCCCAACCATATAAAAGATCCTGGACATTTGAGTCAAAATCCTCTGAAAAGCAAACTTAAGGTGCTTCTGAATGGACAGCCCAAAATTGGGACTCCTTTTTCTGATATAAAATGTGTCCCACTTGAAAACCTTGATCCAAATTTGCTGAGCAATGGTTCTGTGATATATGTTATGCGTGTTACAGGGTTTGTGCTCCTCACACTTTTCATTTTCATGTATTTACATACCCAATGTGTCTGTAATACACTACAAAAAAAAGCAATATCTACTCTGCTGTTATGAACAGCTATTCAAAACATGAGATAGTGGAGAAGCATTCCCGCCAGGTTAGGTTCTGTGTTTGGGGTAATTGCTGTAGGCTCTGTCAATATATCTATCACCTTTAATCAGACGTGTTGATTATCAGCCACTCTGAAAGACAACTCTTAACGTTTCTGAAGCTGGGTTCTCAGACACAGCAGTATCTAAACTCTGTGAACAGTTGTGGAAAGAAAAAAAAAAGTCTTAAGTCTTTCCACTATTCATCTCCTCCACTCATTGGTGCAAAGCCCTTTAACAGAATTGTTTAGACCACATAACACCCACAAGTTGCAATTTATTAAAGTTTGGCAGCCTAATCACTGCAGACTTCTTCAGAGTTGATCCCCACAGTAACAATTATTTTCTGCTTTACTGACTCAGGGAAATTCATTCTAGTTTTTCTCCCCTTACTTCCCATCCACCCTTTTATTTCTTTGCCACATTTCTTCATTGCGCCTATTGTGTCTTTTGTGGTCAAAAAAACCCCTACAGCTAGCATTTCCCCATGTTGCTAGTGGAGACTGGAACTGCCTGCATAATATGTCCCCTAACATGCAGATCCGCCCTAAACTTTCCAGTTTATTTGTATGGCCACACTGTTGAGCTTTGTTTGGTTCAGTAAAAGGAACTTGAAGTTGTGAGTCATTATCAGGAGCTTCTGGGTTTTCAGTGCATCCCCTGAAACAGAGAACTGCAATTTTACATGTTAATTGTAATTGCAGCAGTTACACAAGCTCTGTAGTATGGTCAGAGCAGAGCACTGTGTCTGGCTACAACCTTTCTGCAATTAATGAACAAAAAGCACAGGTCACCATGGAAATGGGATTTTGAAATGTAACAGAATGGAATTTTTCCTCCCTTTTGAAACAAATTTTAGGCAGTTTTATGTCAATGCTTTACACACACGTAGATGTGAAAAGCAGGGCTCCTCAAGATCTTTATAGTTTTGTAACTTTCAGTCTCTGTCCGAGACCAGCAGCTTTACTCTCCAGGGACAAGCCCAGCTTCGGCACCGCTCTGAAACCTGAGCCGGCTCTGGCAACGCGGGGAGCCGCTCCCAAACACCTTTTTTTGTTCCACATGGAGACACCCCCCAGCTTAACAAAGGACCTTCCAGCCCGGGAAAACCCAGACTGGACTCGGCTGCAAAACCCAGCCCTGCTCACCTCGGGCTCACGGCCCGCTCACCTCCTGCCTGCTCCCCCGGCCCCAAAAACCAGCCGTGCCCCTCAGGCTGGTGCGGGGACCGCTGGCACCCGGCCCCGCAGAGTGCTGCGGGCATCCCGTGCTGCGGGTACCCAGTGCTGCGGGTACCCCGTGCTGCGGGCATCCCTGATGCGGGCACCCCTGATGCGGGCACCCCGCACTGCGGGCACCCCTGATGCGGGCACCCCGCGCTGCTGGAACCC
>NW_009952796.1:5610918-5623384 GCF_000747805.2 Chaetura pelagica
GGGCAGGAAGCAGCGAGTGAGCAGGTTACCTGCTGGGCTTGGTTGCGGCCTACCTTCCTTTTCCACGGAAGAGAAGGGAAGTTCTCATGTGCCACCCAAAAAGCACACGCCCGCGTGTCCCCGTGTCCGGCGGGAGATGGTGCCCAGGTGTGAGCAGCGCGTGAGCCAGGTGTGATCCGCGAGCGCCCAGGTCCGGGGGCGCGGCTCGTGTGCGGGGCACCTGGGTGTTACACACCGAGGTTGGAGTTGTGCTAGGTGAAGAGCATTTTGAGAGTTGGTTTGTTTTATGAATGTACAACATACAACATCGTGTAATTTGAATTCGTCTTAATGAAATATTAGAAGAAAACATCCATTAACTCTTATGTTGCATGTTGGGCTGCAGTGTTGCTTCAGTGTTGGCTTCCTGAAGAGTATTTGTTCTAGGAATTAACTTCTTGGTATATGGCTGCTTTTTGTTTCTGGTAATGTTTTCAGGAATATGGTTTGTGGGAACATTTAAAATAACTTGAGTCTTCACCAGGACTCGGCAATGCATTTTAGCTAAAATGTAGCACAAAAAAAGTAACATGGTGATAAAACTTCTGTAAAAGAGGCCTAGTTTTCTTCACTGAAAATAGAGGTCACTTCAGGAGCAGTGTTTAACACCTGTTGTTAACTAGCATGGTTGACCATATGCAATTGCCAACTATCTACTTGTAATAAAATAAATTGTTCTGCGTTACCTTCTTACTCTCTATAGTATCACAGAATATCAGGGGTTAGAAGGAATCTCTGGAGATCATCTGGTCCAACCCCCCTGCCAGAGCAGTATCGCCTAGAGCAGGTTGCAAAGGGTGGCATCGGGCAGGTTTTGAGTGTCTCAAGAGACGAAGATTCCACAACCACTGCACAGCCTGTTCCCGTGCTCTGTTACCCTCAAATTAAAGAAGTTCCTCTTTATGTTTAGGTGAAATTTTCTGTGTTCAAGTTTGTGCCCATTACCTCTTGTCCTGTCACTGGCTACCACTGAAAAATTACTGGGCCCATCCTCCTGACACCCATCTAAGTTTTTGTAAGCAGTTACAAGATTCCCCCTCAGTCTTCTCCAGACTAAAAAGACCCAAGTCCCTCATCTTTTCTTCATAGGAGATATGTTCTAGTCCCTATATCATCTTCCCCTTTGCTGTACCCTCTCCAGCAGTTCCCTGTCCTTTAACTGAGGGGCTCCCATTAAATGAAAATATTTGGGAGGGATGTCACTGCAGCCAGGAGTTGCTCTCCCCCTTTTCTTAAGGCATGTCCAAAAGCAGTCTTTTGCCATCCATGGGAATACACTTGTCTATTTACAAAGGAGTTTATATAGTCCTCAAAGTCACAGTGTGAGTGCTCTCCTTCTGATTTGCCAGAGAGCTAGCCTGAGAAGGTTTGGTATGTCAGGCTTGTCAGGAAACTGAAGGAACAAGAATTGAAGGAATTGGGTGTGTGTTCTTCATGGGCTGGTAAGGCGAAGTAGTGAGTGGTCTTGCCTTTTGTGGGATTATCTATTGAGTCCATGCCTGCTCCTTGTGGCAACCTCTGCTGTGCTTTTGTCCCTGCTTGGTGAAGAGAAGTACTGTTGCACAGCTGTTAAGATGGGAAGATGACAGGTTTTAAAACAAAAAGGGTAAATCTGATGACAGCCATCTCGGAGCAAGAATTTCTAAATATATTTTCTAGTCAAGAAGGTTGTTGACCATTAGCACGGGTCGCTCTGTACATCAAAGACCTGTTTATAGTGTGAGTTCAGAACGTTCTCAAAAGGACATCTAGCTTTGTTTCTAGTAACTGATGCTGAGAGTAGAAACAATAAATATGAAGTCCCTGTGACTACTTATGCATTCAGTAGGAAGCATTTAATGCTCAGTCAGCTGCTGAGGATGTTGATTCTTTTATAAATGTGGTTTTGAGGTCTTTGGTGATTTGATAGCCCAGAAGAACTGCAGACAGGCTAAAGATCGGGCCAGGTGACTACAGTGGTGTTTTAGTGAGAAGCTGAATGCTTGCTTTCAGACTTCAAGTTTAGCCTTGTTAAGTCTTGAAAGCAATCTTAATTTAATCTTAATTTAGATAATTTTTAGCCTAAATTAACTAAAGTGACTTACATATGGCTGTCTTACATAATAGTTTAGGTATCGTAGAACAAAAAGTAATAACGTTGAGCTTAACCCACTCAGTTAATCCCTTTCAAGCCTTCATGTAGAACTGTTTTTTTTTTAACTGTTTCAAGTTTATAAACAGAAGTTTCCAGTTCAGTTTCCAGTTTCATTGCTGTCTTTATAATAGGTTTGAACATGCCCAATGTTAAGCTTCGTGCTGCTATTATAGAACAGTTTAATATATTAGGCAGGGAAATGTGATGGTTCAGCTATCAAATCATCCTGGCTATGGCTGCCAGAGCTGAGGACCACCAGATAGGTGGTGAATATGTGAAGCAGTACTTAATTCTAATGAAAGGTAGTTTGAATTTGGGCAGGTTTCATTCAGATACGTCCTGAGAATTGTTAGCTGGAGATGCTAATTCATAAATGTTTGTCATTTCAGGTGCGCGTTGTTCTTAAATATCGACATTGTGATGGGAACCTCTGTATCAAAGTAACAGACGACGTAGCTGTAAGTACAGAACATATTCGCCTTTCAGGGCTTATTTATCTCTCATAGACTTGCATTTCTTGTCAGTCAACTTGGGAGCCACTACCTTGAGAGTGCGTGGCAGTTTTCTAAAAACTTTTGTGCTTAACCTTCCCTAGTTGCTGTGTCTGTGACTGACAATGACAGTCCAGGAAAAGGTCTAACAACTCAGTGTTCTTTAGGGGTCTCAACATAATTATTTTAGGATGCTGTGAAAACAAGCACTACAAAAATCTTGGATCTGCTGAAACATTTCAGTAGGATCTTTGCACATATATTTGCTAATATTGAGTGTGGTCCTTTTAATTTGCTCAGAGTACTGGCATCTTCCAACCGTAGGATAAGCTCCTTATTTGTCATCATGAGACAGTGGAGTGCTGTCAGACCGAATGACAAGATTCGCTAGCAGTTCAGAGATCCCATCCCATATGCATGCTGACATCCACACCAGCAACAGGTTCTTGGTGCTAGTGATGTTATAGCCAAGTTGTTGCTTTTCTGCAGTTCAGACTTGGAAAAAATCAGATTTCTTCTTTCCAGGAAAAGTAGCCTGGCATTAGTATTTTCAAAGCCTGGGAGAGATGTAAAGAGCTTTAACACTTCTTGACAGGATGATAGGGCTTAGTGTGGGTGAGGTGTTGAGTATGGGGCACTGATAACCTGGGGAAGTGAAGGGCAGGTTAGTTGAAGTCTGCCACAGGGGTAGTTGAGGTCAGGTGATTGTTGAATGTGAACAGGTTTTGGTTATTGGCCTTCTCACCTTCTTCCAGTTACAGGGAGTTGTGAAACTGACAGGTGAGCAGAGGGTTGGTTTCATTTTTTATTTACATTTTTTTTTTGGCAAGTTTCTTTCCAAAGACAGGAAGTTTTTTCTTGCTTCTAAATCTGTAGAATGAATACAGCTGAAGGAAAAAACCTATTTTCTACTCTTTCTCTGAATTAAAATAGGAATTTAATACTGGCAAAAGTTGCTGTGTTGACAGCACTGAAGGATGGAGCATTCTGGGGCTTTTTCATTGTTAAATCAGCCTGGGCAGTCACACTCATGCTGTACAGGTGTAAGAAATTATTTAGACTACAAAAAAACCCAAAACCAGCAAACAACCCAAACCCCAAGAATAGTCTTTCTTTGATAAATCACTGGCATATTACTCTTGTTCCTTTTGCATGTACAGGCTTTTCATGTGAAAAAGTTCTTTTTTATCTTAATCAGATGTTATGTTCCTTATTAAGGACTCTCTAAGAAACAGATGTGGCTTGGGGGAGGGAATCCTTTTCAGTAAGAAATACTGAGCTGATTTTATGTCACTGACAGCGTACAATTAAGCACTGTAAAGGGCAAAATAAACTTACAGAATATAGAGAATAGGAAAGTAATTTTGGGTTTAAAATCTGCTTCTACTTTTAGAAAATACAAACAAAAGTGTCTTAGAAGACAGCTTAAAACTCCGAGCTTTAGCACATTTTTTGAGTGAGCAAAATATCAGGATAAATCATGTGTCCATAATTTAAAAATTGAAGGCATGAGCTTTTCAAAGGAACTTAAATGTAAACATAGATGTGTATTTTAAAATAGGGTAGGTATGTGTTGGTGCTGCCTCCTGTTAACAATATGTCACAAATTTAAGTACTTACCTTGTTTTGTGTGTTCCAAGCACAAATTTGTTGCAGCTGTGAACAGATTAAAAACAGTTCAAGGCAAATCTGATACTGAGCTACTTTCTTTTACAGTGTTTGCTGTATAGAACAGACCAGGCACAAGATGTAAAGAAGATTGAGAAATTCCACAGTCAGCTAATGCGACTCATGGTGGCTAAGGAATCCCGCAGTGCTGCCATGGAAACAGACTGACTTGCTGAAAATGAAGAGAGTGCTCCAGTCATAGTTCACTGGAAGAAAACATCTCTTGGATCTCTGGGACAGGAGATGCTTTTATGTACTGAAGTGGACTGATGGCAAGTCTGAAGCATTTTGATCCCCTTGGACTCCACTTCGGAAAACTAGGAAAAGAAATGCTTTCAATTGAAAGCTTATATTTATTTTTGGGAATCGAGCAAGAAACTATTCTTACACATTAGATATGCTAAGAAGATAAGTTAATATTTGAAATCTGCAGTACTTTAGCTTGAATTTGATGGGCCACAACAATATTTCTGGAAAGTTGTTACAAAATTTCATATAGTTTTGATTGTACTCATACCTTGTGCTGGTGTATTCTAACAGTGAGAAGGTTTATTAACCTGACTAGTAGTGTCATGTGATTACTGGGTCTAATAAGTATTTACATAAATTATATACATGGGTGGGGTTTAGAAGAATGGATGGTTTTTGAACTGAAATGTTAAAATTGCCAATTTGTACTAGCACTCTCATTAGCAACATTTTAGCTGTTAGTATTGATCTTAGTCATAAGCTGTGCAACATTATCTGTGATGCAGTTTGTAAAGCCGTTATATTGGCCAAGTAATTAAACATCTGTATTTTAAAATTTAAATAAAACTTTGCTTGAATGTGGCTAGAGATTGGTGAGAATCTGGGAGTTTCTTTTCTGCTTATGCAAATAGTGCTATTAAAAAATAGTGGCTTTTTTCCAGTACTTGAACTATTTTATACTAGCAGGGGACCTTTTCTCATCCTTGCTTCAGGCAGAGTTAAAGTATATGAGCAAGACAAATTCTAGAAGCTCTTGCATATTAGGTTAATAGAAAGAATGCAACCAAAGGCTATCCAAATGCTTTATTTTAGCAGCTTGCTAACTGCATTTTCAAATTTTACATGTGGCAGGTGGATGTCAGCCATCTCAATAAATGGATGAAAACCAGCTTAATAAATACTTAAATACCAATGTTAAGAGTAGAGCAATGCTCCTGTGGCTTAGATTTGTTTCTCACTGTTATCTCCAGTAGTGTGATGGAAGCCTTGTCTTTTGCAAAGGCTTTTTGCTTGAAAACCTAGTAGCTGAAATTGGCATTTGCTTTGACTAGATCTTGCATACTTAAAACCAGATGGATTTTTTAAAAAACGTAATTATGCTATTGATACAACTAGGATTTTCCAGGACTAAGGTTTTGGCTTAAACCAAGCCACAGAAGCAAAGCACAGCCGTACAAAGACTTGTCTTTGGTGGCATTTATATGTAACAAAACTACCTAATTAGCTACCTGCTGTCACAAGAAAATAATGGAGCTACTTGGAAGCAGTGGAGTTCCCACCTTTGCCAAGGGCTTGGAAAAAAACCAAACAACCCAGGTTTGAATACTGCAGTAGAGTACTCTTTCAGTTCAGCATATAATGTTGCTTATTGTTGGAAAATACTGTAGTGCCAGCTTCCCAGTAGCTACTCAAATTCCAGTCTACAAGAGTGACTTGTACATATGTAATGTTTTTCTTGGATTGGCTTTCGAAATACAAGTAAGTCCAGAGAGAAGGCTAAATTTTGTTTTCAGTTAAACTTTAATAAGATATTGTAATGCTAGTTTTTTTTTCCTTGATGCTCCAACTTATTTTCTTAACATTTGTAATAGAGCATGTTAAGTGTTTAAACACAGGGGAGGTTCACATTAGATATTAGAAGAAACTTCTTCCCTGAAAGGGTAATTAAACACTGGAATGGGCTGCCTAGGAAGGTGGTTGAATTGCCATCCCTGGAGATGTTTGAAATTTTTACATGTGCTGCTTAGGAACATGGTTTAAGCTCTGGACTTGGTAGAGTTTGGTTATGGTTGGACTCTGATCTTAAACGTTTTTTCCAACCAGAAAAATTCTGTGATTCTGTGTGAATGGTTGGGCCACAGAAGCCACATGATTTGAGCTATTAAATTGGCAGGTGAAAAGGCTTTGGATATTTTAATGTAATTTTTTTTACATCTTTTATAAATTGGTTTAGATTACTTCTGTGAGCTGAGGTACAGAAAGGCTCATGCATGGAGAATAAAAGAAGAGAGGCCTGTAGAAGGACCTGGTGTAGAAGGGGGAGCTCTTGTGGAGAGGGGCAATTACAGTACTATATATTAGGTTAGCAGTTGTAAAGGAAAAGAGGCAGGAAAATGGATTTCTAGTTTTCTAAATTAAGAAATTGTTTCTGTACAACCAAAAGGAAATATACTACTTTTGTAAGAGTATGTATTGGTAAGCTAATTATATACCCACAGAAAAATTAGGGTGGTTCTGTGCAGTCATAATGCACAAAAATAATCATAAAGCTACTGCTAAAAAAAAAAAAAAGCTTTTGGAAACCTCTTCAGAAAAAGAGGTGCTTCTTGACTTTGTTGTGGAATTTTCAGCTGCTTCAATACTGTGTTCATGGGCTGGTTGAAAAGCTGTGAACTCAAAACTTTGCTATTTTGAAAAAAAAAAGTGTCCATGTGTGCATATGTACACTGATCACTTTGCTAATAAGCTTTCAGTTATCTAATCCGTTGAATTTCCAGCTGCTTGAATGCGTCCACTGGTATTTGATGAAAAAGTCAGCTTGATATGGTTGCTGTACCAAAAGGAACACTGAATGCATTGCATGTGAAAAACTGAATTTGGCGGCCCAGATTGTCAGCAATTGCTTGGGATCACTGGCTAGGAGATTGTGCCAGTTGGGGACTGCAGACAAGCAACCTGTGCAAATATAGGTAGGCAGGTAACCCTTGCAGAGTGGAATGACTGAAAAGAAGAAAAAGATGTTTTCCTTTGCTAGTGCTAATTTTGTTGCTTCACATTAGTTATCTTCAGTAATTGTTGTTTTGTGATAATAGTTTAATAAAGTCTTGTTATTTTACAAAGAAATTGGATTTGTTGACCCATGGAATTTATTCTGTGTTTCAGGTGTTCTTACTTCCTGGATTCTCAGTGTCTTGATTTCAGTTCTTCCTTTGTGCACAGCACTTAAGCTGACTTTGTAGCCAAGCTCTTTTTATGTGCAACTACAGCACTTCTGTTCTCCTTTAGGGGTTTTAACCCTGACCTTCTCTGTATATAGTCCACTCTGTAAATCTATTCTGGATTACAGGAATATCCTTAAATTATTGGTGGAAGTGAGAATTTTGGTCACAGGTCTTTGTTTTAGAGATCCTTAGGAAAGAAGCTTTTGTTTCCACCTAATACTTTCAAGAGTTATGGACTGATTTTGGAAAATTGCCTATTTTGGTGCACAAATCTCTCAAAATGGAAAATGGAACTGAAGCCAAGCAGGTGCTTTCAAAAATGTTTTGTTAAGATAATTATATCATCTCGTTAAATTCCTTCCCACAGTATAAAAGTGGGTAATATTAATCATTTTACTGTAATAAATGGGGAGAAACCCTGGTTTCTCCCAGATATGATCAGTAAGATTTAGATGATGACTTACTACCATGGGTTGATTTTAAAGAATTATGTTACCTGGAAGGTGTGTTGGCCCTCTTCTCAGAAGCACGGTAACACACTTTGTCCCCCAATGCGCCTGTGGTTTTTTCACTTCTATTCCTGGCTTAGAGGAAGATAAAATTATAACACACATATGATACTGTATCCGTATTTGAAATTACATTTGAAATCTAAAGTGGAAATGCGAATATATAGCAAATAGGTGGGGGGTTTCTCTGTGTAACTTTCTTACCTAGATTGCAGAATCTGCACAAAATTTCCTTCAAGAGTCTTTGAGCATTACTGGGTGACCTTAGGGAGAAGGAACTTAGCTGAAAACAGTATTATTTGTACAATGTTCTGTGCTGAGGCAACATCATGTTTTTGCTTAAAATATGCTTTTCAAGATATGGAAGTGTCTATTCTGAAAAGCTGATAGCACTTTAAAGTTAGATGCTGCGTGATTGGACACACCTGTTTATAAATATTTTCTCTTTTACACAGGCTGTGAGAGTTAAAGGACTGGTATTTAAATACAGTCCAGTTGAATTGTCTTTGTTGTTCGGGAGGACATAAAAACATGCCTTTCATGATGTGCTGATTTGGTCTGGTTGGTTTTTTGGTAGTGGGGGAAGGGCCCCAGGGGTGACTCAAGTAAGAAGCTGAGAAGCTCCCCCTGCTCCAAACCCAGCCAAGGACCCAAAAGAGGGACAATAGATGCACCTTTGTGATTAACATACGAAAGAACTGAGATAAGAGCTGAGCAGGGCAAGGAGTTAGAAAGAGCTGAGCTGGAGAGGCAGAGCTGTGCTGGTGGTTGGTGAGGAAGAAGGTGCCCAAGCAGAAGTTTCCCTGCAACCTATGGCACGATGGAAGCTGTCCCCCCTGCACTCGTGGAGGAACATGGTGGAACACTCTCTAATGTGCCAGGAGGGGTGACCTATGATTTGCTGCCAGTGGACTTGGATTACACAGCTTTGGAAGACCCTGGTGCCAGGGGAGGTGACTGTTCCCAAAGCAGCCCCGTGACTCTGTGGGAAGCCCAGGCTGGAGCAGCTCCAGACCTCGTGGGAAGGACTCAGGAAGGAGAGGTTCGTGGAGGACTCTCTGCCATGGGAGGGACCCCGTGGGGAAGCAGGGCAGGACTGTAAGGAATCCTTCTTCCTGAGGAGGAAGGAGCAGCAGGAACCACCAGCCTGTGAACTGACTCTAAACCTCATCCCCTGTCCCCCTGTGCCGCTGAGGGGAATCACAGAATTTCTGGAGTTGGAAGGGACCTCTAGAGACCATCTAGTCCAACTCTCCCACTAAAGTAGGATAACCTAGAGCACTTTACACAGGACTGCATTCAGGTGGATTTTGAATATCTCCAGAGATGGAGACTCCACAACCTCCCTGGGCAGCCTATTTCAGTGCTCCATCACCCTCACTGTAAAGAAGTTTTTCCTCATATTTAAATTGGACTTCCTATGTTCCATCTAGTATCCGTTGCCCCTCGTTCTGACAATGGGAACTACTAAGAAGTGCCTGTCTCCATCTTCCCTGTACCCATCTTTTAGATACTTGTATACGTTGTTAAGGTCTCCCTTCAGCCTCAGGAAGGAGGTACAGAAATCGGGAACAAAGTAATTTGGGCCCAAGAAGAAAGGAGGTATTGTCTGTGTCCTGTGTGTGTTTGATTGGTGTGAAATTAAATTATTATTTTCCACAAGTTGAGTCTGTTTTGCCCAGGACCTTAATCAGTGAAGAACCCTCTTTGTCCTTTGTCTCGACCCATGAGCTTCAAGTTGGCCTTTGTCCTCCCCATTCCACACTGTGTGTGTGTGGGGGAGTTGAGTGAGTGGCCACGGGGCTGGTTCTTTGTTGTCATAACTGTTCTAACAAACTAAATGCTCTCAGGAGAATATGGACTTAAACTGGACCATGTAACACTGAAATCTGTGGGAACAGAGCCAATAAAAACATGGTCACAGAGCAATAGCAGAGTCAACTGCCTTCATGCAAGTACAGGCCCTATTGTTGAATGTAGTCTTTGGTTTTGGTTAAGGTATGTGTTATTTGCTTGTACTGTGCCAACGCTAGTTATAGGTGTGTGTACTTGGAGACCTGTAGTGAGAGCGCAACTATCCTTCTAAAAACATCAGAAGACTTCATTGTTATCTCTGAGTGCTCTTTTTGAAATGCCCAGTCTTGTAGCAAGAGCCAGTGTGCTCAACCCATCAGTACTTCCCCATACGTACAATTCCTAGGTGTTATGAGTATTGATATTATAAAACTCTTAAACTGGGATGTTGGTATTTATGAAAGTGTCTTCTATTTAAATCAAGACAGCTCTGAGGATATTTTGCCTTGTTTTAGCAGCATGTTTTGATTTTGTGCTCACATTCTTTCATCCTCTTTTTTTGTGGCAATTCTTAGTCATTTTGTTAGAACTGAAAAAAATCAGTCATACTGAAAGGTCTTGGAGAGACTGGGGTTTTTTATTTCCTCTGAAGTTATGTTTGCATGTTGGGTTCATTTTTCTTGTCTAGAAGAAGTGGTAACTTCATGAAAGGACCAGTCTGCATTGTTCTGCTTCTACTGAGCAGAATCCTTCTGAGTACAGGCATGTGTTTACAGCAGGATTTCAAAGACTGGTTTCTTGGAGAAGTGGTTGAGTTTTCTGGACACCTGTGGAATGGCGTTGTTGGCTGGTAGCGAGCAAATGAGCATTAGCTGTTGGTGTTGGCTAGCAAAAGTATCTATTTTAACTGGATTGATCACGCATGTAAATACAGCTATCTATAATACAGTTCTACTATCATTATGTGGCTAAAAGATGAAAGGCTTGCCTCAGGGCACTGAAACACTGAGCTCTGGCAAACTGTGTGTGTGGCTTAAAGATGTGACCTCCCAAAGGCATCTGCTCTTCTGAGGAGTCAGCAGATGGGAGGATGAACTAATGCCTCAGACAGGTCCAGATGAAAGCCAATGTCTTACTTTAAATTGCCATAAAAGATACCTTTTAAATTAGGGGGAAGTAGGGAAGCTGACCTTTTCAGTGAGTGATTGACACTTGAGGGGTTTTATTTAATTTTTTAAAAACACATTTGCTGTGGCAGTGCTACTGTATGGCTGAGGGCAGTAACCAAAGAAATAAGATTCACAAGGGGTTGTTCATTTGTGCCCAGACGCAGCTTTCTCTGTATTGGTCACACAGCAGACAGACATTACAGGAGAATAAAATAACCAACCATGTTTTTAACACAGCGAACAGCTGCTTTGCAAATAGCTTCTTAATTACTACAGCAATATTCCCTGTTAACCATCTAGTAAATGTGCAAAGACTGGGATTCCACACCAGCCATGGTCAATATAACAGCTGGCTGCTGATCCCTGTTGCTTGTTCTACCGGTTCTAGTGTCCCTCAGAGCCTCAGCTGAACCATTTCAATTTACCAGTGCAACAAAAAAACTCCTTAATGTTCTAGAGAGCTGCAGGTTTGGTGTTCTGCCTGGTTAGTGTGCTGACATGGCTTCACAAGAGATCAAATGAGTGCTGCAGTGGGTGAAATGGAGGGGTTGAGGGCTCCCAAGAGGAGTGAGAAGAACAATGGGAGCAAAAGAACCAGCAGTTAAATTGGCTTATGCTGCTTCAGAGTTTGCCTGACTTGCTTGTAAACCATCTGTCCCACTAAATGCTCTGTGAAGTACAATGCCATGCAATATTTACCTAAAAGCTAGGTACGTCTGAATTTGTTTATGCATTGTTCTTGTTCATATGGATGGTACAGAAAGTGTGGAACCAAAGATTGTAGATGACTTTCTTCCTCAAGGCCTATAACACTCTGGTAGCCTCTCAAAAGGAATAACCAGAACTGAGCACATGATACAAGGTGAGTGTTACATAATAAATTTGTAAAACTGTGTTGTAATTCTTAACATTCTTAAAGTGCTGATGTTGGGGTGGGGGTTTAAGGAAAGTATATGTGACTGCAGTAGTACTCAGTGTGCAGTAACTCAAAACCAATAAATTCTTAAGGTGCCTCCAGAATATCCCTGGGTGGCCAACCCTCGAAACACTAAAAAATACTTAAAATACCAATTAGGTGTGGTTTCACTGGTGGTAAGAACGGACTGGTTCGATTTCATGTTTCAAGAAGAGTTTTTCTTCCTCTCTCTTTTGACTTCTGTATTAAGTTTCTTTCTTTTCTTACTCTTCATTCCTTCTTTTTTCCATTCGTTTTAAACTTTCTCTCTTTAGATCTTTCAGACGTGCTCCTGTGATTTTTCCTATAGGGAGTCGATACGGTGGCTTTTGGGCAGCGCTTTAGGGAAGAGAACTGCTGCACAGCTGCATCTTCTAATTGCGGGTGTTAATTTAATGCTCAAACCGAGCTCCAGTAGAGGGAGATTTAAAAATAATGCCTTATATAAAATAATAATGCCTTATATAAAATAGTGGCGGTGCGGAGCCCCGGGTACCGGAGCGCAGGGCCCGAGAC
>NW_009952796.1:5624103-5632212 GCF_000747805.2 Chaetura pelagica
CGGGCCCCCGCTCCAGCCGCGGCAGGTAACGGGAACTCCTCGGCAGGGAGGGAACAAGGGGAAGCCCCGCGCTTGCTCCCTCGCCTCAGGGGAGAAGCGCTCGACGCCCCGGCCCGACTTGATTTGGGTGGGTTTTTGGGAGCGGGAAAGCCCTGACCGCCTTTTCTCGGGGGAAGAGTGGATGTGACGTTCCCCGAAAGGTTTGTGTGCGCGGGGTTGTTTGTCCGGTCTGAGGTTTCTGGTCAGCTGGCCCTAGAGCTGAAAGTGCTTGGAGAAGTCACCGTTTTATGTGGCGTTCACTGGGAATCTGGCCAGGTTTCCTGGTGTGGTGTGAGTGAAGTGTCTGTAATTGCTGGCGTAGAAATGGCTTAGTCTGCTTGGGGTTTTTTTACTCTTCTCCAAATGTAGATACGAAATCAAACTTTTTATATGTGTTTTTATGGGTCATTTGTCAAACATGAAACCTGTTTGATTGTATGCCACGTGCATAGTTCCCTTTGCTGCAGAAACATTTTAGGCATGTGAAGAAAACCTTTTTAGTTTAATGACTGTATTTTGTTGCATAGCTGAGCAATCTGCAAAGACCAGGTGGATGAGGTTCTCACTCCTCAAGGTTGGCTCAGTTTGTCAGAACGCAGTAGGGATTTTGACTTGGCAGTTAAAATGTATCAGAATCAAGTACATTGCTTAATTTTCCAATTTTATGAAGTTAGGCTGCTTTGTCTTCCCTTATTTTTGCAGTATAGCTTTATCTAAAGCAAGGGAACTTGCCTGGTTATTGTAGATGAACCTATGAGATGGGATTAGTCTTAGAAGCCACTGTCTCAAATTTACTTCTACGGTCACAGTTAATATTTTGGCTGGCACAATTATTTTGAGATGTGATGCATCTCCTCTGAAAAGGATACTGCTTCTGCCTGAAGTAAGCTAAAACTGTCTTGAGTGCACAAATTGCTGACACTGAAAATCGATGGGAAGCAGCACCAAAAGCATTTAGGCTGCTTTGAAAATCAGTCCATGGCTGACGTCCAAGGGCAAAGATTAGATATTTGTCAGACCTTAAGTCTTTGTTCTGGCACAGTGTCAAGTTCAATAGTCTTTGTTCTACATCTTTTCTAGTCTGGATTCATATAAAAAACTTGTGTATAATTTGCTTAAACTCTGCTTGCTTGTTATTTCTCCCAAATTTTATTATTTTTCTGATAGGGGTAGTCATGGTGTTGAATTAAGTCATTTGAAATGGAGCGCAGTTGGTAATAACCTATGCAGCCAGAATCCACATACAATTTGGATGAATTGTCCAAAATAGGTTTTTGATTACTGGGTGTTTTAAAACCTTGCCCCCTTGATCTACTACACTTGTATTTGGTCATTCCAAAGGGTAGTACCCTGTTTTCAGCCTGTGTGTGTTTTAGTGTGATAAGCACTGTGAAACAAGTTCAGGCTTTTTAATAGAATATACATGGCCAATTTGTTCTGAGTAATTGCAACAAGCAAATAAAAAGGTTTGGGGTAGTAATCTGGAACAGTAGTACTCCCAGAAATTCTTGTTTCTTCAGTAACAGTTTCTCAAGTAATTTGTCAGTGAAGAAGTAGCAAAGGAGGGATAGGGGTAGTAGGTGAAGTAGAGCTTATAACTCGAGGCTAAGTGAGTTTATTGCCTTGCTTATTCCTATGCACACTTCTTGGTTTATAGTTGGGGTATTCAGATTTTGTGGCCAGATGAGCAGAGGTAAAGCCTTTGTGGTGGAGTGTGCACTGTTCCAATGAGCATGCGAGAGTATGTTCTTAATGCAACACATGATCTGAGAACCAGGGCAGTCTTCCTTAATGTGCAAGTTCCAGACACGGCAAATAGATCTTTAATTACTGTGTAAGTCCCTAAAGAAAAGTCACTTAGAAAGCAGAGCATCTTGCTTCTCTCTGAAGAGCTTTGCTCTGCTTGTAATTAATGCTGAAAATATTTTTATCCTTTTGAATACTACTACTGAAAAAGTCCTTCTTCTGAACACATTTTTAATTAAAAGCATCATTGTGTGTGTAAATGGGTATTTATGTAAATAGTAAAGCACAAATATCTACCTCCAGAATGGTATTTGCTTTATTATCTTGATCATGCTGGATATAGCAGAATGGCTAACACAGTGATTTGAATATACCGTGGGTTTTATGTTGTGTTGTTTGGAGGGGTTTTTTTGTCTTTTTGTTTTGTTTTGTTGTTTGTTTTTATTTGGGGTTTTGGGGGGAATTTTTTTAAGTGGCATTATCAGCTTTGATATATATTTAAGCATATTGTTATTGATTAAATACTTTCTGATTGGCAGGACTTGGGAATATTTCTGTGGGAATCATGGAAGCAATGCTTTGTTAGCTGTTTTTTTCAGTAGTGTGTGATGCTGCCTTCTAATGCACTTGCTAGAATGGTGAAATTATCTGTGATCCTACAAGGGTAAAGAATAGGAGCAGTTTTCTAGGTTTCTTCTCTGAAGAGTGAGCTGTTCTTTGACATTTCTCCCACTTTTTTATTTTTTTTTTTTAAATCTCTGTTAAAGAAATATCTCTGGTGGAGATCAGGTGTAATACACAAGACAAGTAAAGGTTCAGCAAACCTTTTTTAAAAACAAACAAACACCTTTTTATGAATCCAAAATAAAGCTCTAGTCCTATTGGCTACTTCATAACAAGTATTAATTGCTTTAATCTGTTGGGTATATGTAGTGCACTTTTCTAGATGAAGCCCTTAAATCCAAAGAGGACTGAAATATTTAGTAGTTAGTAAGAGATAGATGAAGTAGCAAGAATGTTGTTACGTGTTTACTCTGGCAAATCCTTTTGGTGTTGCAGTTATTTGACAGAAAATGGTGACTACTCTCTGTTCCCCTCCTCTCACAATTTAAAGTTTCTTTTCTTCTTGAGAATGAAGTCTTCATAGAGAGGTAACAAGTTTCTATCTCTTCCTCTTTCCATAGTCACAATTTATATTAAATATCTGGTTTTTTTTTCTTTTTATACTCACACACATTTTCATTCATGCTACCCTTACTACTTGGATCCTAATTTAAATTTACAGCATGCACCTTGTCTTGTTTTCTTGCAGATTTCCAGAGGTTTCCTCTGGCAGTCTTAATAATTTCCATCTCTTCACCTTCTTTTAACGGAAAGATTGTCATGTTCTTTGTTCTTACATACTTTGGAGTGCAACACTTCAAACTGTTTGCACTCTTTACCCCCTGCCCTGTCTGAGGCACCATGTACATGTCATTTCTGCATGTGTTAATAATTAAAGGTTTTAGTAACAGTTTTCTAGCAGTGCTAATACAAAAAGCTTGTAAAGCTGCTAATTAAAGAAGGTCTTTCCCTCTCTGATTTAATGGAAGAATCTAAAAATAATAAGGCTAATGGGTGAGCCCACAGTAAACAGAAGGACACGTGCTGTTCCATACTACTAAGCAGTATGGGATGAGAGTCTTATCTAGAGCTCAGACTGGGCAGAAGATTGGCCATAATACCATCATGGGGGGGAAGGCAACTTTTTACTCTGTAGTACTGGAGGATTTAGTGAAGCTAAAAATACTGCCCACAGTTACTTTTTAGGCCTGAGGAACCATTGCCTCAATCTAATTTCCTTACCTATAATATCTAACTCTTCTGGTTCATCTGCCCTGTTCTCTACCCCTCTGTGTAAAATGCAGACGCTGGCACAGGATGAGAATGTTAACCTTGTGATTGCTAGAAACTCTGTTGGAAGGCAAAACAGAACAATGTACTATTCGTAAGTTATTTTCAGACATTAGCAATCAAACATGAAGTAAAGCTTGAGATGTTCTTTGGAGTCTATTTTATTGGACAGTGGCTACAGTTTTAAAAACTTTTTGCTGGCATGGTATAATTCCTTTCTTACCTGTAATGTGATCTGGCAGAGCTCTGACTAGGAGACACAGCTTTCATCTGCATTCACCTGCAAGTTGTATGCCAGGCTTCTGTTGCTTCTCTGCATGCATGCAAAAAACTGTTGTTGGAATTTGAGGGCCAGTAAATAGGGTAAAGTCTGGATAGCATAAATGGGATAAGATTTTTGCATGATCTAGCCTCAAAGTTGCAGCTATCAAATAAATGCATGATTGTGGAATTCTAAACAGTTCTTTCAGCCCTAATTATTGTGACTGAACAAGTGCTCATTTAAGAATCCTTTAGCAGCTCTTATGTCTGTAGAGTCCTAAACAGAAATTATTGCAGGTGGAAAGTAGATCTCCTGTTCCTTGAATTGTGCACATAGTTATTAGGTCATAATAATGGGCAGATCAGATTCTGCCAGTTTGCATTTATGCAGCCCACAGTCTTTTTTTAGAGACTGAAGGAAGTGGGTTTGTTCAAGCACAATAGAAGCAAAATAAGGGAAGTTGAGATAAATAAGACATGTTTTTAAGCAGCACATAAGAATGTGTTGGGCATGGATTTGAAAGAGCAAGTAGTGTTGCTTAAATATATGTTCTTCTAAGTTGAGTATTTTCCTCTTTAAAGTGTGGCATGCAGTATCTTAAATTACGATTGTGAGATGATTGTGATATGAGCTTTGCATAAACCCCTCCCATGGGTGAGGAAGAGTGGATTGCAGTGAGCTTCATACTGTATGACTTTTCTTTTATGGGTCTCTGTGCCTGTCAGATTTCAGTGTAGTATTAAAAAGATGGTATCACTTGACTGTTGTTATATCAAAGGAAAAATCAGGTGGAAATATGTTATTTTAAGGTACTCACCTACTCCCCTGGAATGAAGTGCCTCAAGGACTAACTGCCTTAAGTACAAATTGTGGGTGATGCCTGCAGATACCTGCAGAGCCTTATATTGGCTCCCTGTTGTTTGCTTTGCCTTTTGGACAGCAGTAATAGGTAACAGCTGCAAGGGAGCAGTGCCTCTCTACCACAGGCGTAGGGTGTTCCTCAGCCATAATGGAGGCCAACCCCAAACCCTGTCCTAGGAGAGACCCAGCTGTGCCCCTGGGAGACCGACTATGGTTTCTCCCTTGGGGCAGTGACCTGATTCCTTGGTTGTAGCCTTTTAATTAGGTTCCTGCTGTATTGGCTAATTCCTGATAGTGAACAGTCTAGAAAAAGATTGTGGAACAGAATTTTATAATCTCTTCCTACTGTTTTGGAGATAGCATTGGGTGCCACCTCTGTATGGCAATAAAAAATACAAATGCTAAATTTCTTATTGAGACAAACCAGAAACTTTGTTGGGTTTTATTTCCTGTCTTTGGTTTGCTTTTCTGCATAGGAAGCTTTATTTTGTTGAATGACTACTTCTCCTCCTTTCCTACAATGTTAATGTATCGTTTTATGCTCACCTGGGAGATATTACTGGTTGTATGCAAAGCAGTTCCTGCATTGCTAAGTTATTTTGAAGGTTGTTGTAATGCTCCATAAGCTATATAAAGAGGAAGCTTTTCTTATACAGATGTCTTCTCTTTATGACTGGCTGGCTGTTTGTGGTGTCACATAATGACAAAAATGTGATGTCCAGAGACGGTGGGAGACGGACTGAGTGTGAAACTTCTAGAGCTGTGCCATGTCTTAGTCCCTTTCAGGCTGTTAGTTCTGGGGGGCTGTTATAGGTTCTGTGAGTTTAAGTCCTTCAGTGGGTTGTTTTTCTTCAGATTGTTGTTGGGAAGAGTAACCTGCAATTGCTGCTCTTCAGGCAAACTAATCTGTAAACAAAGATCCTACAGCAGAGGTTTATCTTTTCAGTAAAACATAATGGGGGAGTTTATCAAATGGAACAAGAATAAATGGAAATACCTCTTCTAAATTGAGATTTATTTTTTTTTCTCCTGCAGAGTAGTTATTAATCAATAAACCTTTTATCTGTTAGCATTAGAGTGTGCTAAGTGCTCTGAGCTACATTGCAGTCTGATGGTAAACTAACCTTGGAGAGAAGATGTTATTAACACAAAACCATAATCAGCTCTGGTTTGTGTCTGAAAGCAGCGTGGCCTCTTAGAGCTTTCACCCATGTGCTAGCTGTTTCCCACTGGTAAGTTTAATAACACTTCTTGGATTTGTGGGTATTGTGCATCTTACAAGCCATAGCAGCTGGGTGGTAGAGTGTTTGGGCCAAAACAGGTTTCCAGACATTAGGTTAGAAGTCTTTCTAGTTACTTATTTCTGCAATAACATGTTTCAGAAGGATTCTAATGCAGCAAGGCAAAGGTGAGTGATTACTAGTAGAACAAGATGGGGATTTTACCATTGAACTATTTCATATATGACCTCTCTAAAAAATAGATAGCACTGTTCTCTGGGAGATCTGTTACTGGATGCCGATGAAGACAGGACAAGAGACAGAACACAGCTTTGATGTAGGTAATAATTGCTCTGTTCCTGTGGAGCTATTTGCTCTGCTGTTAATGCATAAGCAAAGGACAGTGCAAGCCAAAATGCTAAAAAAGCTGAAAACCAAGAGTGTTTTCAACAAGGAGCAGTACTGTAAGAAAGCTTTGGGGTTTTCTTGCAAACAGTGAATTTCTTGAGATGCACTTGGCCTTCTTGAAGAGGAGCTAGTTTTTGAGCCATTTACTGGATCCATCGTACTTCAACATTTTTCTTTCAAAACACGTTTTTGAAGTAGCAAAACAAAAGCATTCCTCTTTGAATTCTTTAGGATAAAAGTACTATCTAAGGTATTTAAGTGCTGTCTACAAACAATATCCACCCAAGGGTACAGCAAAGTCTTGGGTCCTAAGTAGTTGACCATGGAATAAATAGAAATATTTCCTTCTAAGGTCTTGCCTTTGGTCACATAAAAAGAGGAAAAAGTCACATCAAAACATGAACTGCTTTTGAAGTAGTAATTTCTAAAGGCAACATCAAGAGATTGTAGGGAATAAAAACACCAGGACTTTGTTGTTTACATTTTTTAGAACTGCAAGTATAGGAAACTTTTGTTGTACTTGTTTCTTCTTCCATATTTGTGGTGCTGTATTGCTGTTATTGTGGAACAAGTGTAGGAAGTTAATAAATTCCATCTCACAGCAACTCAGTAGTAATTAGTGGAGGAAATTCTGGTTTAGATATGTCACAACTGAGACTGCTTTACACTATTGAAATAAACCACGAGTTTTGGAGAACTTGTTTGAATAGCAGACTTGGGAAATCATAGAGTGTGTTTGCTCTAAGTGTCTTCTCTCAGCATGGACTGTAGAGGTTGATAGGAGCATGCTGCATTCCAGTAACTCATCACTAGCAATATAATCCCTTTGAGTGTGCTGAGAACTAGTGCAACTCAAAATACTGCTGATGTGCTTTGCTCTTTCTCTTCATTCTGTGCGCTCAGGGGGAAAAAAAAAAAAAAAAGTCGGAGCTTTAGGCCCCTGTGTTCATTGTAATTAGGAATTTTATAGGCACTTCCAAGGGAACTGAAAGAGTGAATATAGAGAGCAACTTTGGATCTCTCTCTGTTAGCAAAAAATAATTAAAGTGGTATCAGAGGCAGCTTCTTCTAAGTCAAATTGACATCTCGTTTAAATCAATTTTTCTTTAGTCCCAGTTCTCTGTGATAGCTAGATTGATTTTGGTACTTATTGCTAGATTGTAAGTAAGCTCATCCTAAAGTCTGTTTGGAATTAATTGCAAAAACGGGTATCTTTTCACATAGCAAGTTCTTTGTACACACACTCCAGGGCAAATGCAAAATACCCATGTTTGCACACAACCCCTCCTATATCTTCTGCAGCAAAAATTGTGATTTCTCAAGTGTCCTTGGGAGTAGATGGGGGAAGCAGAAATATTTTAATAGCTCTAGGTACTTCAATGGCTTAGGACATAAAAGTTCCTTGCTGGAGAATGGGCTGGGATTCTGTTCCTGGGTAAAGCAGTTCTGTGTCAGGTGGTGCCTCTGTTGGCAAAGGCCAAGGTGCTGATACAGCCTAAGTTGGGAGAAGGAGTCCTCTCTTCCTTTAGGTACCCGAGCCATCCTGCCTGAACAATGGGGCTGCCACTGACAGCAGCTGTCTTTTCTCTTGGCAGGGCTGTTTGTAGTGGGGCTTTATAAACACAAGTGAAGTTGTCCAAGGGCATTGTGTTTTTGTATGTGGTGTTTACATAGTTATGC
>NW_009952796.1:5632511-5645127 GCF_000747805.2 Chaetura pelagica
TGCTGAACCTTTGTAATCTAGACACGCCTGATTTGTGCTGTGATTTCAGGGAAGTTGCTCTTCTCTGTGAAGACTTAGTAATAGAAATGCTATTAAATACTGTGGTGGGTATTATTTTTATGTAAAGTGCTTTGAGATTTCTAAAAGCCCCTCCAGTTCTGCTTTGCAGTAGAATATGATTGTGTTCTGGAGGCTCCTAGACTGCATTGGTTTATGCATTGAGGTGAGAAGAAATGGCTTTATGGCCTGAGTACAGTGGAGGTGGGAAAAGATTGTTGTCTTCCAGAGAACACTGTCAAGATAAATTAGAACTTGCTCAAACCACAGACGTTATGGAAGGACCAGTAAAACAGAGTAAGTTATTTCACTGCCTATCATTCTAGTTTCTCCAGCTTCTGAGAATTAAGGAATTTCAGGTCGCTTTTCAAGGCTGTAACATTTGCATGCATAACCAATATATTTGTAGCTTGTTGTCCTATCTATGTAGTGCCTGACTTCTCCACAAATGCTTTTGTAGGTGCTTATTTTTTAAATTGTATTTATTTATTTATTGTCAGGCATTAGAAAATTAAACTTAAGAGGTTGACTACAATATGTCCCATTACATAAAGGCAGTTACAGGAGAGAGAAGTTTTACTCCTGTTACAATCATACAAACTCCCATTAACCTGTGTTACCATTCCTGTTTTGATCCAGGAAAAAAATTGGTGTTGACTCTTTGAGCAATTTCAGAGCATCAAATTACTCTTCAGCAGCAAAACCTTCCAGTTCTGGAGAGAATGAAGATTGTTCTTTGTCATAAACAATACTTGCCTTACAGAAGTTTTGAAATACTTTGTATCTTACCAATTCCCTAGCACATGAGTGTCTGAAACACGTCATTCTTTAAATTACGCATTAAAATGACAGCAGTACTGTTCCCCAAACCACCTTACAAACATTTCTTACACTTAAAGGGATGCTCGAAAGCATAAATTATTAAATAGAGTTCGAGTAACTATTTTTTTCTGCTTGCAGAATGAAACAGTTGAAATAGAAATTTATGTGTTCAGTTTTTGTTTAGGTGTTCTGTTTGATTAGTGCACAACAGCCCTGCAGTTGGGCTACGCAGGTAGGCTTTGAAATGAGGTTGTTCTTCATTTTGACAGAATACTGTCACTTGAGGAAGGGTGTTTAGAGCCAGGAGAGCATGCATGTAGTCTTTTGTTTTGTCTTCAAAACAGTTCAGACAGAAAGAAGGGGAAGATCCTTCTACCCTTTGCACTGGTGTTCAAGGGTTATGTAAATATATCCCTGCCCCACTCCGCTGACTGACTGGGGAGGTACAAGGCAACTGTCCTCATGCCCTTCACTTGTAATTCTCTATATATGTCTTCTCTTTTTTTCTTCTCCAAATCTGTAACAGTAGATATGTGAGCCCTATTGAGGAGATGCTTTGCTTTGGAATTTGTCAGAAATTTAAAGTTTCAGAGAAAGAGAAAGTATTAAACTTGAATTATATCCACAGTCACCACCTGTACTGTTGAAGTTTAGAAGCAATCAGCAGCCACTGAGGAAGCCAGTGTGGTGTGTTTAACCAGAGGACTATTAATTACGAAGCCATATGATCTCTTGACTTGCTTTGAGGTCTGTTTTTACTAAATATCTTTTATACAAAACACTTAATTTCTCCGTATTTGGGTTGCATAGGTTAAAACATCCTATTTCTGAAATATTACAGAAGTGCTGATGTCCTATGAGTGACAGAACATCATGCAGATCAAATCCTACCTTAAGAAGCAAGTAGACCTCTATATTCTCTATAAAGTAAGTTGCATGTCTCTGAGCTGTCTAATTTGGCTTATCAGAGTTCTGTTCTTCTTTTGCAGGCATTATGCTGCTTGAAGTATTCCTGGTTCTGGGGACAATCATAATTTACTTCTTACTTTCTAAGAAGAAAGAAGAGACACTACCCTTCAAGGAGGGATGGTGGGGCAAGGGACAAAAGCCTGATACAGAAGAAGATACAACTATTCGGCCATTTAAGGTGGAAACAACAGAAGAAGATCTGAGTGTAAGCAAATCTTTGTCCTGGGGAGAGAGAAGTACAAAATGACCAAAAAAATGTGGTATTTATTTGGAAGTAATACTTAAATTGAACCAATAGTTACGTTTATGAGAATATGCAATGATGTTCAGGACTTGGGGGCATGGATTTTTCAGTACTTCAGGTGATAGGGATGGATAGGCAGATTTCACATCCTGCTATATGATTTTGTTCTAAACAGGCTGTTGCAAGTTTGCTAGTAAATAAACCTACTCTGCAAAGCCTAATAAACATAAAAATCATATTACAGATTACTGAGCTCTGCTTGTGCATCTTCCTGAGTTGGATTGTATAGACCAAAATAAAAACAATATTTTGTTGTTGTTTTTTTTTCCAAATGCAATTACAAATGTCTCATTTTCTTCACTACTTTATAGTTGCAGCTGTGTTGGATGCAGATGTTTCTGTAATTAAAGATCTGCTTTGGTCAACAGTGGTAATTACCATAAAGATACATTGCAGAATTTGTTACATGGCAAGATTTTGATTGTGTGTGTTTAAGTTGTAGATCTGCGTGGAGTGGTGGTTCGAACAGTACTCGTGGTATTCCTCATATTATGAATTTTCTAATGATTCCTGTTTTCTCAAGCCTGTTTTTTTTTAAAAAAAAACATTTTGTCCTCCTTAATAGTATCAGTGGACATTGATGTCCAATGTTTTCTCCTTTCACTGCAGACACAAAGCTAGATTGTTTCTAATTTACAAATGTTTCTTGAGGTATGCAATTCTGCATTATGACAGCTGCTGCAATGTAATTCATTGGTATAAAACTCTTTCTAAATATATTTGTACATAAAATAGGAGCTAAAGTTATACTAGCATATGTTATGAAAACATTTTTTAAAAGATGTTGACTATGGACAAAAAGTAAATATGTAAAGATTCATCAAAATCTTTGTTTAAAAACCCACTCCTTCTGTACATGTGTTAAAATGCCAGAGCCATTGAGTTTACATACTAACATCTTGCCCAGACTGAGACTGCCTGTTCAGTGTGAGGCATGAGCCAGTGCTTACACTTAACTCAGTCAGAATGAGAGCTACCTCTATCCCTGTACTGGAAAATGCTGTTCAGATTTAAACCCCACAGATGTTTGAACAGTATTAGCTTTCCAGATCTTCCTTCCACCGTCTTACACCCTTTGCATTAGGATGGGCCTCTTGGCCATCCTTCCCTGCTGAGCTATTTTTTGACTGATTTTGCAGTATTGTCAGCATCCTATATCCTTGATGTGCAGTGGGAAGGTCACTTTAATAATTATTCTAGACTGGGAAACTCACTCCAGTCTAGTTTCACCAACTTTGTTGCCATGCAAAATCCCTTAGTGTTTCCTCATGAAGATACTTAGTCCCTTGGTTTGGGAAGGAGAGCAAAAGGTTTGGGCCAGATCTGTGCACTGATCATGAGGCTGGGCTCACAGGTAACTGGGGGAACAATGTACTGTGCAAAAGCAACAAGACTTACACTGTGAAGCCACAGTGCTGTCAGAAGAGTGTATTCTCTGCAGTTATCAGCCTGGCAAACAGGTTGGTCAGCCCTGGAAAACAAAGACAGAGTGTTTAAGAACAACTGTAATTAGAAGAGGAAAGAGGCCATCTGGAGGAGAAAAAGAATTGGAACAGCTGATGGAGCATCAGCAAAATGCACAGGTGTCATTGGAAATGTTATTTTCATAGTTCTCATTTTACTTCAGAATAGCGTTCATAGTAGAGCACAAGACAGCAGACACAAGTGCTTGTAATGTCTCTCCTTTTTCCCTGTAGGACTTACTTAGGAGACTTGACCAGGCTCGATTCACTGAGCCACTGGAGGACAGTTGCTTCCATTATGGGGCTAACTCGGTATACCTCAGGAAGGTTGTCTCCTACTGGAAAAAACAGTTCAACTGGAAGAAGCAAGTTGAAGTCCTCAACAAGTACCCACAATTCAAAACTAAGATTCAAGGTGTGTGTTTTTTCCCCTTAAAAAATAAACAGCAACACATAGTCTCGTCTACAAGGCATCTCAGTGGTAAGAATGCATGGGCCTTCTGTCCCTGTCTGCCATGGCATGGATCATTGGCACTGCCACTGAAGCAGTGAGAAACTCCATCATAACTGAAGCCTTTAGGACAAGGAATGACAAGTGGAATTCTGTTGTGCATGGATGAGTTGTCAGCTGGCATTAACAGGAGCCAAGCACAGGCAATTAGAAGCAGAACTGGATCTTACAAGTACACATGTACAGTTCCCTGACTTGATGAAATCATGCAAAAATACCCACAGATGCCTCCTTTTGTTCCACGTAGTTTCCCAGCTGCTGCTGTTAGGGTGATGCCATCAGTCTGGCAGTCCTCCTCAGCTGGAGCTGACGTGAGCAAAATGTGCTTAAATACATCAAGAAGTGAGGCATTTGGGCTCTACTAAGAGCAAATTGCTGTTTCCTGGAAAGAAAAGGCCTAAATGGGTTTGAGGAAAAGCGGTTCACCTGTAGCAACTGGTGCAGTGCTGTGTGAAGCTTAGTGCTTACACACTATAAGGGTTACAAAGGAAATGGGACTGCAATTTTTACCTTTGCAATGAGGAGGCTGGTACTAGATAGTTTCCTGTTTTGGTTTACTCAGTTAAAGAGATATGGAAAGCTTTGGACAAAAGGTGGAAGAGAATACAAAATTGAACACTTCAACTCTCTTTTAGCAAGACATTTTTTTCAAATCTTCGATGCAGCATGGTTGGGCTATGAGCAGTTAAGATGTGGGACTTGATTACAGGAGACCTCCACGGACAGAGGATCCTTACTGAAAGCTTTTTAAATTCCTTTTTCTGTAATATTAGGATCAGTGGCTGGAGACAGAAGCCAGACATGTTCAAATGGAAAGTGAGGCATGCAAAAAACAAGTAAAGTGATTAACACCCCCAAACAAGCAGCTGCATAGTTATGATGAATTCCCTGTCTCCTGAGCTGTCAAGTTGTAACTGTATTCCTTTTAGGAAGAAGTATGTGATTGGCTGAAGCCTATCTGGTGCCACATAGGGACAGTTAGGTGAAATTTAAGGGCACTTTGACTAAATGATGCAGTTGTCTCATGCCTTTAAGCTGAGTCACTGTGTTACCGTTAGTAGATTGCTTCACTTCTATGTCTTAATTTGCCGATTTATTTTAAAGCAGAAAGATACCAACCTCATTTGTCTGCTTTAATGCTTAATTGCCTATTATAAGGTACTTCAAGGTACTTAGATAAATGGATCCAGAGAAGTACAGTGTGTTTGCATGCTCAGTAAAAAAACACTTCAGAAAAAAAGTATTCATCATCTGTTCTGCAATTAGTTTCAGTGTCATGGTAAATTTGGGCATCGTAATTAATTATTTTATTTTTACAGGCATTGATATCCATTTTGTTCATGTAAAACCTCATTGTTTGACTGAAGGCCAGTCTGCAAAGCCATTATTAATGGTTCATGGTTGGCCTGGCTCATTTTATGAGTTTTACAAAATCATCCCTCTCCTGACGGATCCTGCCAGCCATGGTCTGAGTGATGAACACGTTTTTGAAGTAATTTGTCCATCTATTCCTGGTTATGGTTTCTCAGAAGCACCTCACAAAAAAGGTATGATGTTTGAGAAGAAAATGAACTAACACAAGCCTAGTCTCATGGTGAGATAGCCCTTGATAGCAGAGCAGTAACTCCTGGCTCTTCTTGTTTTCCCAGTGTAGAAACAAAGATCGTGTGTGTCACGTGGGAAAAGGGGGATAAGAGTGTGACGTCAGGTTGTACCATTTATTAATTTCAGGAGCAGTGAGATAATTTACAAAGGACTATGAAAAGTGATGATGTGACAATTTGTGAGTTGTAATTGGGTCAATTAATTGTGGGTGGGTGAACAAGAGGAATAAACTTAATTTTTTACTGTTCTTTTTGGGTGTTTTGAATACATATTCAATAGCATTATACAAGTAGGTGAAAAGCAACAGTTGAAACAAATCAGTTCATGTATTTACATGATTGCAGGTCGATTGCAGGCAAATAGCTTTTTGTTCAGCTTGTGCTCTGAATTACGCAAGCACAAGCTGCAACCAATTAGAGTGAGGTAGTGTTTAAACTGATTCTGAATTTAGTATTTAATTATGTGTGCATGTGAATGATGTGGGAAAGTTTAGTTTTACTTTTCTCTGGTTATGATTTATGTGGTCAGCATTTATTGGAGAACTGCATTACTGGTGGAAACTTGGTTTCCAGGTGTCATGAATGTGAGACTGTGCCCACAGTAGACAAAATAGAAACACAGTGCCTGGGCAAGGGTCAGTGCCTCTGACAAGGCTCAGCTGGAGTATGACTGCAGTTGAAAAGGAGCCTGGTAACCTCTCAGCTGGGCAAGTGTGCAGGAAACTGGTGGGGTTGTGAAAATTACTTCTCTGTAATGAAGGCTGGACTTTGTCCTCGTGGTTTCTGCTTGCCCTCTAGACCTTGCTTGGATGATACAACAAAGGTTTCCATATATTCTGTCAGACAGGCAAGGAAAAACGGACTTGTAGCTTTTTAGGAACTTGATCATTGCCTTTATTGGAAGAATAAAAGTTGCATAGTCTGAAGTGTAGCTGAAATTAATGCTAGTGTTGTGTTGTTTTTCTAATGCAGACTTTAATTCTGTAAGTGCTGCTTCTATTTTTTATGAATTGATGCTCAGACTGGGATTCAGTGAATTCTACGCACAAGGTGGTGACTGGGGCTGGCTCATCTGCACCAATCTGGCCCAGATAGCTCCCAAGTGAGTACCCTGTGGTGCAACGCTGCGTGTTCACCATGCAAAGCTGGTTTCGTCTTTAAACCGTTCCTTCTTGTGCACTTGAGAGCTGCTGTCCAAGTCCTCCTATGAGCACTGTGTAGTTTCTTCAGTGCTCAATGTTAAGTAGTGATCCAGGATTACATACCTTAGTTTATACTATATACCTGTTCTTTTAAACAGTTGTGCAGTGGTTTTGCAGTCTAAGTCCTTGGGATAAATACTGGCAACAAAAGGAGGATTTGTGGCTTGGTGCCCAGGAGTGTGTGTTGACTGGGGACAGTTGCCCTTCTGACTTTTCATTTTTGTGTAAAAAGCCACACTACAAAGTACAGTTAAAGTCGTCATGTAATTAGCAGGTTGTAATTTAAATATGTCCGTTTTTGTTGATAACATTTTAAATATAACAACTTTGAATCATATTTTATTAATCTGTGGGTCCTTTTTTCAATTTATTTTTAGCCATATGAAAGGTCTCCATTTAAATCTAGCTTCAGTTACGAACCTGGGATTCTCTCACCTGCTCTCCATTCTGCTGGGCCGCTATTTCCCAAGGCTCTTCGGTTTTCAGGAGGAAGACGTGAGGCGGATGTTTCCCTTTTTGGAAAAAGGGCTCTACAGGATCTTGCTGGAGTCTGGCTATGCTCACATACAGGCTACAAAGCCTGATACTGTTGGTAAAACAAACAAAAAACTCAACTATCATATTTAAATAGCAGTTACTGATGATATAGTGATAGCTGTAGTGTCAGGCATCTTTCAGGAAGGTTGGGTTGCACAGGGGTAGAACTTCAAATATATTGCTGTTTGTCAGAGCCTTTTCTGAGGTTTTGCTGGGTAGCTGAAACAGTTTATGGCCCCTGTATTTCACAGAACTAGGATGTATTAGCAAAGTTCCAGGTGCAGGTGTATTTCTCTATCCAAACAAAGTACAAAAAGTGTATTAAGCCTTGTTCTACATGAAGACAGTTGGCTATTGCTAATTCAGAAGGTGGACTTTCCCTTGCTCTTCCCTAATTAATCCTTAAAATGTTTTTGCTGTTAGATAACAGTATAAATTCTCCTGGCGCTGTGTAGCCCTGTGGGGTTTGGCCCTGTCGTGCTGTTTCATACATTACAAGTTCTAGATTAATGGAAGCAAACTGTACTTGGCACATACAGCTTAATCTTACTAGCTTATGAGAAAAGTAAAAAGCCAGCAGAAATCCAATACTGTTGCATCAGTTAAAAAAACACAGTATGAGTTAATGCAGAACCTGTTGGTTTGCAGATACTATCAGTTTATGATTCAACAATAAAACAGCTCCAGCTTGTTTGTTTGTTTATTTATTTAAGAACACAGCTGTGGAACAGCTTTGTAAAGTAACCTGCCCTGTATTACAATGGGCTGCTTCTGTATGTCTGAGTTGAGCAGTTGGATATTGCAATTTTAGGCAAATTTTCTTCCTCCTTTTCAGGCTGTGGTCTGAATGACTCTCCTGTAGGACTGGCTGCGTACATCTTGGAGAAGTTTTCCACATGGACTGATCTAGAATTCCATAATTTAGAAGATGGAGGACTAGAGAGGCAAGTATTTCCTCTTAGGCCATTTTGGATGAGGTGACTAAACCCAGAGTCATAGCCAGAGAAGTTAGTCTGGATTATCATCTCACATCTGGTAGGGAGCCAGTAGTGACCACATGCAGGGCTGTCCTACAGCATGCAAAGAAGCAAGTAAGCAACGAAGGGTGATTTGATCCCTTCCCACTCTGATCTCCTAGAAAAGATCTGCAACATCTGGGGATTAAAAACTGATTTAGGTGGAAGAATCTTGTTAGGACAGAAAAGCAGAAATTTAATCTATATTGAGATGCTAGAAAACAACTCATTATTTATTTTAATACTAATACTTAACTCTCTATGAATTTGCTTTAAATTAATCAGTATTGTTTAATCTACCTACTGTTGGCTAATAAAAGAGTATTCTTAGTGTGCAGCAGAAATGGTCTCCTTTGAAAATTGCTGAGGTACCTGGCAGGAGTGGAGCAAAGAGGCATATTATGAAAAGATGCAGTGACAATGTATTTTAATAGAATGTTTGCACTGCATACAGCTAATAATTTTATATGAAACATGCACTGTTTACGGCACATGTTAGTGTGATGGCTCTATTGAATGCTCATGGTAGCATTTCAAATTGTGAATAATAATAGCCACAAGCTGTTCCATGTGCTCTTCTGCTCCTACCCTCCCAGTCTATGGACTGTGTAGACTGCTGTGTTTATGCTGTAGACAGCATAAGGTGCTTGTTGAAGACTGTTTTCTCTGTAAAAGTTAAAATGTCACTTCCCAGTTTGTACCTGAAAGCTTTTAACAGGTCACTAACAGATACAGAGGGAGTAATATTTCACCTCCCAACTCTTTTCTTAGCCATTTTCTCCTGCAACTTTTTTCTTTACAACAAAACCAAAGTTAAGTTCCTGTTAGAGTTATGGAAAATGGCATTCAGTTCTAACTAAGCAATCTCTGGGCTTGCCTATTCAGGAAGTTTAACCTGGATGACCTGCTCACCAATATCATGATCTACTGGATGTCAGGCTGTATAGTCTCCTCAATGCGTTTCTACAAGGAAAATATGCAGAAGGGGATAGGCACACAGAAACATGAAAAGTAAGTGTTTCTTTTTCTTTAAATATTTTGCCCTGACCTTTATTTTATGGTTGCAGACAAATTGCTTGTGTCTTAGAGCTGGTGCAAGTTTCTGAATGTTGAGGAAGGGCAATGCTGTATCACAGTGTTCCCCTGCAGGACAGGTCTGTTGATTTGCTGTGTTGTGCTTGGAAAACGTGGTAATTAGGTAAGAATCCTTAACCATCAGTAAGGAGATGTGACTGGAGGCACTGCTTGAGGACCTTCCATTCACCAGGTTTCCAATTAGGGAACAGCATGTGCAAATACTTCTAGATTTTATTTTAGTTATTAAATTAGCCTGTGACTGAGTCATGCTGTGAGTTTTGTTTATAGTTTGTTTTGTAGTTCTGGTACTTTTCTGGACACAGTTTGCCTATTTCTGCAAAAGATTTCAGTCCTACCTTTGGAAGCAACTTCAGCATATTGACAAAATGCATAATTTGAAAGTGATTAAGCCTGATGTTTCTGCTGCACAGACACTGAAGACAGCAGCTTCGTCGCATATACTTTTATCAGCTTGAGTATTGCTGAAGGCTTAAACCTGCCCTTTGCTGTTCACAACCACAGCTTGCTGCTGAGGTGTTTATTTGGCTGTGAAATGACACTGAGGAAGCTGACTGAGTTCTTGAAGCTGTTGTGGCTACACCATGGGCAGTCTCCTGCTCCAGTTCTGCCTGTGAGATAAGCTTTATGAGCTGTGTGCCTAGAGGAAGGAGTCTCAAAAGCCTGCATAAAATTAGGCATCCTGTTTTCAGGCTTCCAGTGGTGACGTGCTCAACAAGTTTTATATCTGAGTTTTAAAGTCTGTCACTTCTGATAATGCAGCTTATCAGAATATGGGATATTTACACCTAGAAAATAGTGTTGTGTTTATAACAAGCACAGATTATTCCACTTTATAAGGTACTCTTGCCCTCAAATCCAGTTGTTTGCTAATGCAGAAAGTGCTTTGTAGAATGCATATGTGCTAGTTAAAAGAAAGAGCTACTTTACAGGTTAAAGTCTCACATTCAAAAGTATTTTCCCGAAACTAGTCTATATTTACTCATTTATTCCTCTCCTCCCATTTTGCAGCAGTTCAAGATAATTCTTCATCTGCCTAACCTGCAGTTGTCCTGCCAGGCTCAGCATGTTCTGGTTGTAAACTTCACTGTACACTTGCCCTTGTCAAATTGTCTGCTTTCCCCTCAGTACAGCCCTGAATGCAGGATGAGGAAACTTGGTACCCACCACCATTAGGGCTCTCTTCTCAACTTGCATGCTTCTAACTTCCGTGTCCTGGATCCCTTGCAAAACTACCTTAATATCAATGGATGGAAATTTTTTTATTTTTATTTTTTTTTCAGGTTTGGGAGTGGTTTTTAGTCTTCAAATTTAGGATCTGGAAGTCAAATTTGAATTGTGTGTGTCTTAAACAGTGAGCCCAACTGTTTTGGAACAACACTTCCATTGGACTTCCCATTCCTTGCCAAGTGAAGAGTTTGAAAAATTAAAATTATTCATTCTCCTCTCTCAGGCTCACCGTACAAGTGCCTACTGGTATTGCCTCCTTCCCTAATGAACTCATACACACACCCCAGGCTTGGGCCAGGAAGAAATACACCAACATAGTTTCCTTCCATTTCATGCCTCGAGGTGGCCACTTCGCAGCTTTGGAGGAACCTGAACTTCTTGCTGAAGATATTCTGCAATTTGTTGGGAAAGTAGAGAAAGAGCAACGGTGGAGAAAGAAAGAAAAGTAATGCCCCTAATGAATAGCAGGGTAATTGCGTGTAGTTTAGCACAAGCACAGGCCTTACTAAGTCTACTGTAATCCGTGTAATTGATCATAATCTTGACCAGATGTGAGAGACGACAGAAAGAAAAATGAGGACCTGCTGATTTTGAGGCGTTTGGGGTTTTTTTGTTGTTGATTTGTTGGGGGTTTTTTGTTTGTTTGTTTTGTTGGTTTTTATTATTATTTTGTGTGTGTTTTGTTTTTTGGGGTTTTTTTTTTGGTTCAGCTGGGCTAAGAAGGTAGTATGAACATTACTTGGTTATTTTCTCCCAGAAGCACAGACTTCTAGTATCTGTTCTGTGGTATTACTGACTCTTGCTTTGAAATTTAAAAATAGATAACTAATAACAGTTCAATTGTTAGGAAAGGCTTTCTTTTTTCCACAGCAGCAGTAAAACTTGAGCTGGTATAGGTGTGAGTTTCCTCACATTAAAAATGAGCAAAAGCCTAGCAAGACCTGACTTGCATGAGTGCATCAGTTAATCAGCATTGATGATCTACAAGTACCTTTAATCTAGCCACTTGGCTACTGCTGGCTGCCTCCCTCTTCCAGTCTGGGCTGTTAAGCAGCTTCCTGGCTGTGAGGAAGCTCAGCTCCCCTGCACCAGGCTCCTGGGACAGCAGCATGAAACAGCCAGGTGCCTGGAGCTCAGACCAGAGTGAGGGGTTGCATCAGAGTTATTCTAGCTCAAGCTACCTCTGCACTGAATTTGTACTTGTAACTAAAGTCATAGCCCTGGACAGGCTCAAGGGACCGTGGGGTTGCACTGCTTCTGCAGAGTATTGTAAATACCTCTTATTAAAGAACAAAAAATTTATTAATTCAAATTCAAAATAAACTTGCATTAAATTTTTGAATAGTGACTGTGTGTTTCTTTCAGATTTTTTTATGAGCTTTTGCTTGGTGACACCAGAAGGAAAAGTAAATTTAGAACTTATTAATTCTGCACTGTATCTGTTACAAAAGGTCAGATTGAAGGCAAACTCCTCAAGGAAAATTAAATTTGAAGGGCTGTATGGTTTTGCCAGCCAACAGTCCCTAGTGTGTGCAGTTAAGCTTCAAACCCTTTTAAACTGTATCCAAATGAGTGATTTCAGTATGGTTTTATTCTTCAGCCATTTCTGAGATACTTCCCTACTCCTGCAAGCACAGAGTAGTATAATGCACCAATGACACTTGCATGGATTTTATTATTTTATTATTTCACAACATTAATTGAAATGGAAGCTGTTAAACAACAGTCATTCTAGCAGAGCCCTGCTTTGTCCCACAAGGCTTTAAGCTTGAGAATACCAAGTAATTTGTTTCTCAGAAGGCAAGT
>NW_009952796.1:5645314-5649015 GCF_000747805.2 Chaetura pelagica
TCCTGCTGGGCACACTTGCATCTTAGTGCTCAAAGCCACCACGACAGAAAATCATTTGGGTAGTTTTCTGAGCAGAGATGAGACATCTTGCTTACCTTTCCTCTGCCTTCTGTGCTTCTGCACCTGGGTGTCAGCAGAGGAAGGCACAGTAGCTCTTGGGTCTCTCCAAGATTTGCCTGCAGTGCTGCCTTAGATGTTCAAGCTGTACTTTTCTTCTTTAAGAGAGCTGACTGCTTCCAGATTAGTAGTGAGTGCTAATTCTACATTTATTTGTAAATGCTTTCATTCATCAAAGTCTGTGTTCCCATTTGCAAAATACTGTGTCATCCAGGCCCATCTGTTTTGAAAAGATGGGGAAAAAAATACAGAATCATTATTTTTGTCTAAAACAGACTACTTGCAGAGAAGACCATCCCCAAATTTGTTTCAGGTGAAGTATGTTGGAAAAAGGTCACTTATGCAGAAGGAATCAGCTCACCTCCTCAACAACAGCTGTTCACAGGCACCACTGTGCTCCCTCTTGCACAGGTCTTGATCTCTGGCTGTTTGTTGTTTTCTTACTCCTGTCTCCTTGGTGGCCATAGACTTCGGAGCTGGAGATGATCCTCTCTCATAATTAATGCACATGCAGACATCTGTTGTGGGGCTCAGGAGCACTGCTGTACACTGATAGAAATGAATACTTTCTCAGCCATAATGCAGATAAAGTAAGTGGGAAGGGAATTTGCTATACCATACCTGCCAAACCCATGTTCAGATGTGAGCAGAAGGATCAAAGCATTTTCTCTCTCCCTTCTGAATCAGATCTGCTTGAAGGGGCCCAGCCTCACTGAAAGGAGGCACATGAGGACTCTGTTGTGATCTTCTGTTACAGCACCTCATCCAAGCCACCAGTGAAAGCTGGACAAAACACAACTGCCTCTAGAACCCTTATATTTTTAAATATGCCCCACAGTGCTCAACAACCTGAGACAATGATAATGAACAGAGACAATAAGTGAGCATGTCTTGCTCCTCTCTACACACCAGGTATGTGCACTTCAGGCTACTTCAAGCAAGCTGTCCATGCCGTCAGTTCTGTTTCATACAGAAGATAGGCATCAAGACACTAAATCCAGCAAAAAAAAATGGGTTTGAGTAGCTACTGCTTGAAAGAGACAAAAATCTGGACATAAAAAGTGTAGACTGTAGAAGCTTAAAAATTATAATTAAACACCTGTTATATAGTGAAAGTCATTCTGAATACTCTTGGCACACTTCTAAAACCTTAAGCCCACAGCTATCAGCAACTGTTGCTCATCAGCTGTTTATCTACACTTGGATACAGATTCAGTGAAAGATGACAATCGGAAGGAGTATAGAATTCAGCTATATGCCAGCTGTAAAGCCTGCCATCAATTTTCTTCCCCTTTTTACAAATAATTACCTGTTTTGAACAAAACACAGCCCATCCCGCTGCCTGTAGTGCACGGCTTAATACTGATGGAGTGTTTGTGGGCTAGCGATAGCGTCTGCCTCTCTCTCTGCAGGGACCAACCCACCCACAAGCCTGAGACATAAGTTTAGTGACCACTTCAAGTGAATCCCGACTCACTTCTGATACACCCTGGCATTGGCTAATGGGTAATTACTTGGTACAGTACTAGAGAGAGTGATGCAAGTGTCAGTCAGATAATAAAAAATACTTCTGTTGTTTCTGTTTGCAAGTAACTGTTGGGTATTTGATTATTGCAATAGTAACAAGCAGTAAGAAAAGACTCCTTGCTCTGTTACGCTTGTTCTTATTTAAGTGAGCCATGTGAGTACCTGCCATTCAGACACTAAGCTTGCTCTATCCAGGCCAAATGGGCTGCTGTTGGGCTGTCTGAGCTATTTCTTGGGAATAAAGCTCTTTGAAATAGTAGCTATGACCTTCAGGAGAACCCAGAATCCTGTAACACTTTGCTCAAAACATTTTCTTTTGCTCCAGACCTATTTCTTGGTGAAGCTTCCATTTCTGGACCAAAGTTGCCCCAAAGTCTGTTCAGAGACACTGCTGCTCCTATAAGCCATTCCTCCTTAAGTTGCTCCAAACATGCATTTATCCCACATTAAAACCAGAAAAAGCTGACTGAAACCCTGCTTTTTATTTAGCCAGTTACAGCCCATGAGGGCTCTGGATAAGAGGTTCAAAACCACAGAGATGCCACTGAAAATAAACAGAAATTATGCTCTGCTCCCCCAGTTGAAGTGCTTTGGAAAGTATTTGGAAATACACTAGTAAGGTCATAGTCTTCTCATACAGCTCTAGCCAAACTAACTCCCACTATGACTAAAATTTTACTTCTGATTTTTAAGCTACAAACCATGAATTCCTGAGTAATCCAAGCCACTGCATGCAGCCTTTGGACATCTTATACAGCTAAAGACAAGAAAAAAGCAGGCATTACTCAGATTATGAATGAAAAAGAATGAGTGGGAATAACACTTTCATGGGAAAAAGGATGTTAAGCCATCATTAAGTGAAAAATGTGTTAAGTCTAGCATCACAATCTAGCTAGATCCCTAAGGGGCACAATTCATCACTGCTGAGTCAGCTAGAATTGCCTGGGGGCAGGAGCTGATTGGTTCAAGACAGTCTGTTTGACAGCAGGTGCAATACATAACATGCATTAAATGAAGATACATTTTTGTCTGAAAGAGGAATCGAAAGATCCTTCTGGATACTGTGGGAAGAGACAAGGAATAAATCCATATTGATTTCAGGGTAGCTTATTTTAAAATGCTGAGAAATGATGCTGCTTGTTTTACTTGCTGTAATAGCACTTTGAGGAACTCAGCTCACACTAAAAATGGTCTTGCTTAAGATTAGTTTTTTCATGGAAGAAATATCCTGAGCAGTACCAGCCCTGATGGAGTTATTGCCAGTTGTCTTCTAGAAAGTATTATTTATAAACAGACCTGCACTGAGTGAACCCTTTCTAGATATAGTCTAAATGTCAGTCTTCAAAATACCTTCCTGACTGGATGTTAAGGTGTTAAGAAGGATGCTTATGCTCTCCCTCTGTTAAATAAGTGATTGCTTGCAATTTTAAGGATAGGATGAATGATAAATGAGATATGTGACAAGTTTCCATCCTCTTAAATGAAAGATAATTCCCCTTTGCAGAAATGGTTCAAACTGCTGCAGATGTTTCGTGCAGAGGGAGCACAGCACAGAGACAAGGTGAACAGAAACATAACATGACAAATCTACACACAACCACCCAGCTCAACTGTAGGCACAGATTGGCTCAGGACTGTTTCACCAGCACAAGGAAGTGCAAGGAGGGAAACCGACTGTCTCACCTTGCCCTGCCTGTCCCAGCAGCTGCTCGGGGCTCAGCCTCCCCGCCTGCAGAGCCTCCTGCCAGGTCACAGCCCAGCTGCCTGCCCCTTGCAGCAGCTGCAGCAAGCAGCTTTGGGCCTAGCAAGGGCCAGGCCTTGGAAGCAGGTGAAGAGAGAAACTGCACCCTCAGCTCTGAAATTCTTCGCAGTCCCTGACTTGTCTGTCACTGGTATCCACCCCAGATCCAGTGCCAAGCAGCTTTTGCCTGCCCTGCTGGTACAGGCCCCCTGGTAAATACCCCATCCTTCCTTCTGCACATGATCTGTTGCTTCATTCCTGGTTGTCCACTGGTGGATGTGTACCACCCAGCAGTATTCAGATAAGTGATGTATTC
>NW_009952796.1:5649069-5650322 GCF_000747805.2 Chaetura pelagica
CTCTCACTCCATTATTGATTCTATGAGCTGGGCTCAGCTGGAGCAGAGCTACAGCCCAAAGTAGTCACACTCACTTTTGGACTATGTCCATCACTGCCTTGTAGGGTCTCATCTCTGCTCAGAGTGCATCTACTAACCCTTCAACTTCCCCAAATGGAAGAAATCTTAGACGTGTTTTTTTTTTTTCCAGCAGCTTTTAAGCTCTTCTGCAACCAAGCCAGCATCGCTGTTGTAGTTCTGTATGCACATTTGTATCTCTTCAGTTCTAGGAATTCTTGTACAGCTTCAAGGAAACCAAGGTCCACCCCTGCATTTTTGTCTCAATGGAATTATTTTGCATCACCCCAAGTATTTTGTTCCTGATAAAGCCTTTACAGTTATCAGAAAGCATTCCTAATGATTCAGAGAAACCAGAGACAAAGAGAGATTAAGTAATATCTCACATGAGCAGAAGAAGCCACTGAAGAATACAAACTGTAGTTCTTCTGACTTCACCAATATGTTTTTTCCCTTTTGAAGCTAAACAACAAAAATAATTGCTTAAATTGTCCCTCTTAAAGGAATAACCAAATTATTTTTTTTCATCTTTCCTCTTTCTTTCCCAGCAGATTCTGATTTCTGGTCTCAGAAATTAATAAATTATTCCTATTTTAGGAACAATTTTCAAGTTAGAGGTGTCAAATATAAAAGGATAAGAAAAGCCTACTCCATTCTCTTAATCTAGAACTCTGTTCTAAAAAAAATTCAATGCCTTCTACAAAAGTATGGTACTTAGCGATTCTTTAAATCACTTCCTTTTCCATTTTCCTCTGTGGAGATAGCCACTGGTTTTACTTCTCTATGTCTATAGATTGAGGGAAAAAAATACTGTTAATTTGCCTTAGGAAAAAATAATTTAGAATTCAAAGTAAGTTTTGACATGGAACATCTGTAGTTGAAAGAAGCAACTTGGTGCCTTACATTTCAGGAGACCAGGCTGTAATAAAGCTACTAGACCTGAAAAGCCAAGTAAAAAACACCACTAACTGCACAAAAAAGACTTTCATACAGAAGGAAGGCAAGCTGTGTACAGAAATATCTCTGTCTTACATTTCCTCTGCCTTCAATCTTCCTCCTGTATTGCAACTTTTTAAAAATAGACTTCTGAGAAGGACACAGAGATTCCTTTCAAAAACAGTCACTAACTTAAATCACAAACTTTAACTCTCTTGTGTCGCTGCATAAAAATTTAAGGTTCACCACTAAGCAGGAAT
>NW_009952796.1:5650472-5653483 GCF_000747805.2 Chaetura pelagica
ACAAACTCTGGCTCCTAAATTTTATTTTGATGTACCTTATGAAATACCATACATTAAATTTCTAAAGTTTTAAACATCAATATTTTAATATTTTAAACATCACTTTTGAGAATATTATCTTTGTTAACCACCACTTAATTAAACACTGAGTGTAGAAACAGATGTGAAAATTGCCCTCTCTTCTTCTTGGCTATTTGCAGTCCCAACCATCCCCACTTGAGTGTCATACACAGATCTACTAGAGAGCATTTAAGGATATCAGATCTTGCAAACATGGTCCTGTGACTTCTCAGGAAAAGCTATTTTATTTCAAGATCTAAATATAATTATCAGTTACAGTCTGGAAGATAAAAATGTTTTAAGGCGCTAAGTATCATATCTGTGCTATAGAATTTGTATGACATATCTGTAACATCTTATGGAAACAATAAGATGGGATGCAGCTCTGGACTGCTGAAGACTGCAGACTTTTTATCAGTAGACATCTCCAAACCATAACTTTAGTGGAAAGAGAACTCCATCCAGAATTGAAGCTGGAAATATATTTATCTTGTTAAGTTAGTTAAATTCTTACTTAACACCATAGACGTAAAAGTTGGTCTGGAGGTGGGACTTCCAATCCTTGCAAAAGCATGATCATCAGATATGTGTTACACCAGAACTCACTTAGGAAGGCAGAAAATGAGCTGCCAGACAAGGAGCAAATCCTCCTCCAGGAAAGCAATAATGGTTGCTTTCAACCAGGAATCCAGAGTCAGCCAGTAACCATCTCTCCTGGTTGGAAGAGATGGATAATGGAGGTACACTAAGAAGCAGCTCTCTACGCTACACCATTTAAATCGTGGGGCCACATTCATTGCTTCACCCAAAGAATGAAAAGGTAATTATAACACATGCAATAGAAAGACAGCTGATCTGGACACACATTCTCTGCAAGCAACAAATGCTTACAGACTGCTGGCTACAAACAACTGAAGATAACCCAGAAGCAATGAGTTTGAGCACAAAAAAATGGGCAAGTTGCACTTGCAGCAGCAGCTGAGATGCTAAAGCTCAACCAATAGCATGTCAGACACACAGCAAGAGCCAGGAGTTAACCCAAGAAGCAGAACATTAGAGGTCTAAATGCTGTAATGACTTAATTTTCATTGTCTCTGATTTTAGTAATTTCCTTTCTGCTTTGATCTGCTAGACAGCTGTCCTCAGAAAGAAAGGACAACTTCTGTACTTCTGAAATATCTGAAACAAGTACTTGCAGCTGTTACAGATGACAAGTCAAATAATTTCAGAAGTCTTTAGATTAGACAGAGAAGGAATTTGCAAGGCCAGTTTAAGAAGATAAGACACCTGCTCTTTGAAAGTTATGACCCTGACCCTCATTTGGAATGGAAACTGTGTATTACATTGTATTGTTGCAGTTTAGAGACATTAAAGTATGTCTTTTCTTTGTACTCAAGGGACTTTTGATTATGTTAGTGACAGAAAAAGTCCCCTCCTCCACAAACCTTCCCCTGCCTCTCACCTCACTTCTGCTAAGAGCCAGGAGGACAACTCTGTGGTGTGCTGCTCCAAGCACAAGCCCACTTTGAACAGCATAAAAGGCTTCCAAATGCTAATAGATGAACTATCTATACATCATACCTGATAAAGCAGTGGGTGCTGCTAGCATCTGTAGGTAAGCTGAACAGGGAACTGAATTTCTGCAAGTAACATGGTCTAGTGCTACATGGAAGCATTAAAAAACTTAAGTCTGGTGTTAGTTCAGGACATGGGAAACACCCAAAGGACAACAAGGTATGAACGTGCACCTAATGCAAATGAGAAATTGTGATCTTTTGGGTGTTGAGGATGTGTTGTAATTGGGCTAGAGGTGAACCAGTCTGGACATACACACAGAATAAGCTCCAGCTGGCACAGAGCTGAGCAAGCCAAGCTATTTTGGAATCTCAGCATACCATACAGCATTTTCTTCACTATAGAAAAAAAAAATAAAAATCAGCTGTGGTGAAGTCTTTGCAGGAGTGCACTGAATTGTTCAAATATCAGATGGACTCCTCCCTTTTTCCAAGGCTGTCCCCTCAGTTGCATCACAGAGATTCCCTTCACAGACCACACTGAAGGGCTTACTCATGTTTGAGTGTCAGACTTGTCCAGGGTTCATGTTTCCCAGGGGTGCTGCTGGTGGTGGCTGCTAGAATGCAAGTAAGGACTAAGCAAGGAGCAAGGTGGGGGGAGGAGTTGTTCCAACTGAGCAGTGCAAGGCAAGCAGCAGGCGCTGGATCTCAGTATATACGGCTCTGGGAGCCACAATCAGCAACTCCAGCTGGCCCATTTGCTTAGGCTTCCTGCCAAGACATTTATAAAAAGAACAGTAAAGAATGTGCAATGCCTTTAAATACAAATTTGAAATGCAGCACAGCCAATACCCACATTAGTTGAGGCTTCCATCCCTCAGCTTTTCTCTAAGGCTCAGCAAGGAATATAAGGAGTTTCTCCTGCTGATCTAATTTTAGCCTCTCAGACATATCCACCAGCACAAAGAAATGAATTGGAGCCAGTGCAGTTTCCTAATTACTTCCAGCTCTCAGAGACCCAAAAGATACTAGGGAAGCAAGCACAACATACCAAAACAGAAAAAAAACAGCCTTTGTGTCTGGAGGTCTTGTGATATAAGTGGTATAAGAGGTATAAGAGGTCTTGTGGTGTAAGTGATACTAGCCTTTATTCAAACTAGTGCATGTCCTACTATCATAGACATTTCTGTGAGTTTAACTACAACAGAGCACAGTAGCAAACAAGAATGGCTGCTGCAAGGGAAATATGCAGGTGGTTTCCCCATCAGACACATGAACTGTTTCCTCAAATGCCAGCAATGACTATTTAGCGAGAGGTAACTTTCCACTACCTGGCAGGTTTTCCATATTCTGTACCTGAAACATGTTAGCATGACTGGGGGTTGTTTTATTCAAGCTCACAAGAGAGCTTGTCCTGTACCTGCAGCAGCCACCAGG
>NW_009952796.1:5653620-5685147 GCF_000747805.2 Chaetura pelagica
GTTCAGCAGCAATCCAAGCACAGAAAGGAAATCCAGTCACTGAAAGTTTGTATCCTTAATATGACGTATAGAAACTCACAGTATCAGAAATCACTTGTTCAAAACAGTAAATTATACCTCAGAGCATAAAAATCCCTCGGTACTGGCACTGTAAACAGGTCAGATGTGGTAGCTGAATAATTAATTTGGTTCCTCAATCAGTATACACATAATTGTCCACTGGTTCTGCAGACATCTGTGTGAGATGGGGTACTGCAGCTAAAAATGAGTTAGAAGAGTTACAGATCCAATTAATACACCAGGTTTTGTGTCCTCCTCCTGTCCTCATGCCTGTTTGAGAGACTAAGAGACAAGTAAAAAACATGAAGTCTGTTGGGTTTTTTTGTCTTTATTTCAATCCCAATCCTAAATGGCAGTTGGTATCCAAGGTACACACACCACCTCTAGTAACACCATCATTGCTAAAAGATCCCCTCAACATTCAGTGTTCATACCCTCTCTAGTAACACACCTGCAGGAAAAGATCCCAACATCTGCTGGAGAAGTAACATGGTGAGATGTAGGCAGGCCAGGAGACTCCTGGAGTACCTTGAGGACAATTTCTTAAGCCAGGAAATAGCCCTGGCCAAGGGGATGTAATACTGGACCTGATGGTCACCAACACAGGTGAGCTCATCAGGGATGTCAAGATTAGAGGCAGCCTGGGCTGCGGTGACCATGCACTGGTGGAGTTCAGAGTTCTCAGGGATATGAGTCAGGTGAGGAGCGTAGTCAAGACTCAACTTTAGGAAAGCAAACTTCCAGCTCCTCAAGGAGCTAGTCAGTAGGACCCCCTGGGAAAGAGCCCTCAGGAACAAGGGAACAGAACAGATCTTTAAGGATGTTTTCCATAGAGCAGAAGAGCTCTCAATGCCTGTGTGCAAGAAATAAAATAGGGGAGGAAAGAGACGAGCAGGGCTGAGTTGTGACCTGCTGGCCAAACTAAAAAGCAAGAAGGAACTTGTCATGGTCTGAACCTGGTTTGGGTCAAAGCCACCTTGTCCCAGGGCACAATTGCCCTGTTTATCAGGATTTTCTGACACCAAGTATATATTCAGGATAGCCTTTTAATAATTTTGGTGGGTCTGTCCCTGGCTTGGGACCAGCTTGCTTCCACCAGGTATGTAACCGATTGATAAGCTCCTCTCGGAAGCACAGACACACACACACATACACAGAGGCAAGTTCTAACTTTTACTAAAATATCAAATAGAACAGTGGAGAGTGTAAAGAAATGTTGTAGATGCACCAGGGAATATGCGTGTATGAAAGAAAACAATAATAGAGAGGGTGGTTATGAGCCCGAGCCTTCCCTTTGTGGGTTGAGGAAGTGTGTGCAAGCCAGGGGCCAGTTACACAGCCGGGGGAGCAGGCGTTAGAGGTGGAAGGTTTGGAAGGTGTAGTGTGTCCAGAGGAAGGCAACAAAAATGATCAGAGAGCTGGAGCACCTCTCTTATGAAGACAGGCTGAGGGAGTTGGGGTTGTTCAGCCTGAAGAAGACTGCAGGAAGATCTTATAGCCACGTTACAATACCTGTAAGGGGCTTCTAAGAAGGCTGAGGAAGAACTGCTCACAAGAACATGTAATGATAGGACAAGGGGTAATGGTTTTAAGCTAGAAAGGGGTAGATTTTGGTTTGAAATTAGGAAAAAGCTCTTTAATATGAGGGTGGTGGATCACTGGAACAGGTTGCCTAGGGAGATGGTGGAGGTCCCATCCCTGGAGACATTCAAGGTCAGGCTTGATGGGGCTCTGAGCAATCTGGTCTGGTTACAGATGTCCCTGCTTATTGTAGGGGTGTTGGACTTGAACTTTAGAGGTCACTTCTAACCCAAGACATTCTATGATTTTATGATTCTATGAATACCATGATTGCTAAAAATCAAGACATTCCCACACACACAACCCCATGACTATATTTTCACTTCAGATTTGAGTTTAAAATGAATCTGACATAGATCCACGTTTCCCCTCCCAGACACAGCCTCTCACTTGCCTTTTAAGACCCAGTATTCACGTGTACCTTCAACTGAAAGGATGGGCTTGTCATCAGGGTTATCAGCCGGGTCCTTCTTGCAGAAGGGCAGGTCTCCTGCTCAGCATTCATCCAGAGTGCTGGTCTTGGGAGGCTGGAGGCAGTCCTGCCAGACACTGAACATCTGCAAACACTTATTTGTGGCACAAATCCTACTCCAATCTCAAGATGTTGCTGATTCACAGACAGAGCAGGTTAAGCTCAGGAACCGAGAGTTTAATAGTGAACAGGTAAAGAGAGTGCTTGCAATGGCCCAAACCTTCTCTACTTTAAGGTCTCCAAGATTCATTCCCTGGAGAAATTTAAAAGTATTCAAATCTCTCATGGGACATTCTAAGTCTTATAACAGTGCTCTTATAAATAGTTCAGACGAATAGTTCAAGAGAACTGTTCCAGTACACAGAGAAGGAAAAAAATAAAAGGAAAAAAGTCAATCAAGCCCAAAATTTCTTTGAATTCAGTGTTTTATTGCTTCATGATTGTTAGTTACACTTTGACACAATTGGAATAAATTGGCACCCACTACATAATTTAAAAACTTAGTCTCTTGCAGCTCACAGAATTGGCATTATAGACAAAACCCAGAGATCTCTCATTTTGACCCAAGATTTAAAAAAAGATAAAATGTTTACATCTTTTATTATTGGCAGGTGAACTTTCATTGCTCTTAAGAATAGTGAACAGAAACTAACAACCAAAATGGCCTCCCCAGAAAAAAAAACACAACACAACAAAAAAACACCAAACAACAACAACAACAAAAAACCCAAAACAGTATGAGATAAATTACTCCCTTCTTTACACCAGGTTTTTGCTTTGATACTTTTAGTACCCAAGTACACAGTAACTCCCTCATCTATTTTAAGAAAAAAAAAGATAAAAATAACATGATCAAGACTACACCTACCACTTTCAGTGACAAGAGGAGAGTTTCCCACACACCATCCTCAGCACCTGTGCAAACAGCATTTTCATAAAAAGTGACATTGCCTCACGATTTAACACATCCCAAGATGTTAATAAATCCTAAAGCTTTGTTTTTAAAAAAGCAAGCATTATTTTGAATAAATGACAGCTGTAGTAGCTGCACTTACTTTGGTGACCAGGTTATCTATATGCAGCATAAGTTATCTTCATAAGGCAAGTGATGAGATAGCCTAAGTTAAGTCCCTGAGGATCAGCATCTCTGTGTTCAACATGTTTTTTTCACAATGTGTGCAGAGAGAGCTGGAAAACAGTCCCAAGGCATCTGCTTCTTAATCTCCAAGCACAGCTGCAGACCATACAGTAAATTACTTCTGCACCTCTTCTGTGGGCAGGATACTTAAAATAAAAGAATACTTAGTAAATTGTGGTGGGGATTAGTTCGCCTAAACCTGGACCAAGTGCTCCACCTTGTGTTAATCCTTGGCATTCAAAGCGAGCCTCTTGATGCCTGCTCAATAATTGCAGGTCCAGCAGAATAGCTTATGACTTCCGCCTGTGCACTACTGTTGTCCATGGTGCCATATGATTGCTGCTCCTTGGGGGTGAGCATTGTCCTTTCTGTAGAATGAGGATGCAAAACTCGGGGCACATACATCTGAAAACACAAGTGTTAAGGATTTTACTAGTCTCTTAAAGTATATGCTAGGATAATTCTCCTAGGGTAATTTTTTCCCCCTTGCTGCTCTTCTTTTCATCCATTTCCCATTCTTCACCATAACACCTACAGCCTTTCCTAACAGAGGCTTCCTGGTGCAACGCTCAGCTGTCCTTGCAGACTGTGGCACAAAGACCTCTAACAGTACCTCAGTCCTACATCTTTCTTTTTAATGACATGGCAGGTAAGACCTTCTGCACATGTCGCAACTTTTGAAGTCCCAAAGCAGTGGTAACTGACAGCCGTCCAGATGTGAGGATCTGTCTGGTATAAGGCCCAGAACACTGCATACAGGGCTGCGGGAAGTAGCATGTCTCAACTACTCCCAAAACATCAGCTGAAGGTACCTCTGGAACACCACCTGGGAACAGTCAAGGAGCCCAACTGCAGAACATTTGCAAAGTCCCATAGTCCACTCAGACTAATATGTCCTACATAAGCTCTTTGGTAAGCATGGTGAGAATTTTTTTCTATGAAACTTAAGAGAATATTAGTAACTCCTAACTTCTTACAGAAGATGCTGGGATGGTTGGTGCATCTGTGTCATTTCCTCTTTCACCTTGCAGGTCTTCAATCTGTAACCAGTCACGTGTGGAGAAAGGAAAAGAGACAATATCAAATTGGTAAGTCAAAACAACATACAGAGATCATAAGTGCCCAAAAACTTGCACAGACAAATCTCCATGCAGTGCTGGTACTCTCTCCTCCAGTCTTCTTGCATACTTCTTCCATATTGCCCTTTCTTCGCAAATGCGGTTCCTGTCAACACAGGCTGCTTGCCACTGTGGAAAGTCTGTCAGTCTCCACTACCAGCCCTCATCTGCCATCTTACCAGAACGAGCCTTTGTGGACAGACGTGGCCAGCAAGAAGGCAGAAACAACCCAACGTGAATAGCTGGTGGTACAGCAAGAACACCGGTAGGTGCCAAAAGGTGTCAGGTATCCATTACTTACCTTATAATTCAGTGGGCTCAGGTACTTGAAACAGCCAAAACAAGTATAAGCCAAGCAAATAACAATTGTGATGTTGACAACTAGGAAGGTAAACATGGTTGTAGGTGCTTTAAAGCCTAGAAAAATATTCAGAAAATATAATATAAAAATATGTAGCAGGGAGAAAAACAAAACAACCAACAGTCAAACCTTTATCTTCCCCATTTTCAGAAACCTCATGATTGGGTTTTGGTTTCTGGTGTTTTTGTCTTCCTTAGAGGACTGAGCATGCTACTGTAAGCCATAAACAGGAGAACCTTGTTACACACAAATCTTGTTGACTGGTAAGAGCTGGTGAGCCAGCTGTTCTCTCAGCTTCCATGAACACCAAAAAAGGTGGTTGCAATACTTGAATGAAAAACAAGACTCAGAGCAGTTCTTCTCATCCTCCCTCAGTGCTCTATTCTGGACCCACTTCTAAAATACTTTCATTAATGATCTGTGAAACTTAACAGAGTTCATTTGTTAAATATGATGATGGCACCAAACTAGACAGCTTGCAAACAACCCAAAGGAAAAAAATAACAAAAATTGCCTTTATGGATTAGATGAACCCACCATCTTTCAAGGAAAAAGCCCAAAAAATAGAATTAGAAGCCTGTAGCACTGCAGCATACAACTGATTATTACAAGTTGGAAAGCAGTCAATAGTGTGATAGTGTCAAAATACAGGAAGAAAAAAAAAAAAAAAAAGGCAAGTTGCTGGTACCCATACAAAGTAATCTGGTTCTACTCAGCCTTCAATTTCAGCAGCCTTGTCTGTGTAGGACACCATGACAAAATACACAAAGAATTGGGAAGAACCAAAGGAAAAGGAACAAGATAAGAAAATGAGTAAACATGAACAAGGCTGAAAGGTGAGTTCTTCAGACACAGAAAGATTTGTTGTTTTTCTGGTTGCAATGACAAGCTCTCAAACAAACATATAGGTAACGCAGCGACATCTGCTCAAACCCAAAATCAGCTTGAAACAATTGTTCAAAGTGCATCCACAGGGAGCTCTCTCTAAAGTCAGATCAGAGTCTGCCAGCAGTATCTTTTTTTACTACTAGTATGCTAGAAAAACACAGTGTAAACATGGGCATTTGTTAGCAGTGATGTGAAATCAGAGAGGAGGACAAAATACAGTTAGATACCAAGGGCCTCCTTCCCAAGAAGGGAAACTTAATTCTTTCCAGTATCACTGGCTGGCATCCTTGTTCCATGCCAAATGCTTCCTCCTATTGCACAGACACAAAGCCATAAGTTACTGCCTACCTTTTGTTAGTACACCACAGCCAATACTAACAATGCCAAGTATTTGCAAGATACAGAACATCCCTATTTTTTAAATAAATTACACACAAAACCTGAGCTTTTAAATTTCAATATGGGGAGAAGCATCACCATCTCACTGCAGTCTTCCATGTAAAGTTTGACAAATGATACAGAACACAAGTCTTTGTAGCATTAGCAAACGTTTTAACAGGTTTTTTTTAAATTATAGATGTACAACAAAGGCAGTAGCCTATTCACCCAGGCAAATTAAACGCTTTCACAGACTACAGAAATGCAGAGACCATCTTACTATAGAAAGAGCATCTAAATATAGATTATTTTTTTTATTTAATGGTTTTTACTGTCTGTCATTCTGCAGTCCAACTGGCCAATTCAATGTTTACAGATTTAGGGAACATATGATCTCCTGTAAAATGAAGACATAAAGCTCCATGCTAACAGTTTTAAGTTAACCTATAAGCCACCTCCATCTGATCCTATGCAAACTTGTGTAAGCTGCAAACGTTGTAGCAGGTTGTTGCCACAGGTAACCACCATGGCTTACAATTTATGGAAGCAAAAAGAAAAACCCACAAAGCCTATGAGGCTGCACATGTAATTTAGGTAAGCTGGCAAGAGAGGCAGGAGCAACTTCTAGGTGGGAAAAAGTAATACTTACCTAGCCGCAAAAATGAGAAAAAATAGAGCCAGAAAAGGCAGAGAATTGGAGCTGCAAGGGCTTGATTCACAGCTGCAAAGTGCATCTTCTTCTCCAGCTTGGCAGGGAGATACGCATAGTAAAGGTTATAACGGTCAACCATGTGCTTAAGGAGTATGTATATTAACCCTGGAAGGGAAAAAAGGACAGCTAAACACTTGATAAAAAGCAGCAACTCTGTGAGATGATCTACACTAACCAAGTCGCTCAAAGTCTAACATACCAATGGTGGATATAGGCCAAATACAAAGGGGGTACAGCTGCATGACAGCAGCCTGCTCCTAAGACTGTCTCCCCCCAAAGCCCAAGATCCCTGGGGTGCCCCCATCCCTCCCCATCTCCACACACTTCTCTGTGGCACCACTGGTGCTCCCAGAGAGAGCCAGAGCTCCCTTCCTAGTGCTGGCACATAAGGCCAAGCCAATAGGGAAGTCTTGGTAACTGCCCCACCACTGTATTGGTAAGGAAGAAAGGTCAAACAGTAGCTCAGGGTCACTCCCTCATCCTTCAATAGTTTCATGACTGGATTTCAAATCAGCTATTTCTTCTCTCAAAAAAAAAAAAAAAAAGCCAGCTACTGCTGCAACAGCTAGGAATTGCAACAGCTCTGGTATGCAGTAGGCTCATTCAGATAAATACAACTGCACACAAAATGAAATGTAAACAAATACCAAGTACATTGTTACCAAAAAATTGGCCACATTCTCCAAAATAATAAGGTTATTGACTGAAACCTGAATAGCATCTACTTTAGCTAATTATATTGTACCTAGCTCTCTAAAATGCTGGATTAGAAAAGGAAAATACTAACTATATAAAATGATTCAGTACCACTTATGCTCTGATAAACAGGTTTCCAGAGTGGAAATATCTGTAGCTGCTGAAATTATTATTTCTACGTAATTCTTACAGTCCAGAATCTCTGTGAACAAAAGATGCAATAAAGTAAGATGTAGATCATGTCACAGTCACTGAAAATGGACAACTGCCCATGGGTTCTAAACAGATCACTAAGTTTCTTGCACACCCATACAGGATTTAATGGCTCGTACAGGAAGAGGAAAGTAGTCAAAAGTCACATATACAGGCAACTTAAGGCAGAAATGTAAAGTTTTGTTCACAGGACAGAGATAAACCAACTGAACAAAGAGAAACATCCTAAAAAAAGGAGGTCTGTGACTCAGAAACCTGGAGACCTTCTCAGGGTCAGTACTGCAGCTCCATTTACACCACAGGGCAGCTGTTCTGCACCTACACGTCCTGAACTCTGAGTTAACTGGTTTTCCAAGCCAGTAAATCCACCACAGTACGGAGCATTTCCTTTTCTGTCAAAAGGCAGCTATGGTGTTCACCAAGGTCATGTCCCAACAAAGTGGTCAGCACATTGTTAGGTCACAACCCTGGGGTTAGAACCACAGAGCCCACAGCTGTCCATAGCTCAGTGAGGACTACAGCTCTTTTACTCATTCAGGATATGGAATTTGAGATAAATGGTTTGCAGTGCAGAAGAGCTGCAGTAGTGAAAAGGATAGATAGCTTTCCAGTCTCTTGCTACTGGATCAACACACTTATTTTTGTGCTTCATTTTACATACTTCAGTCAAACTTTAGGACAAAAGTTCTTTCTCATCTACCTACAGGATTTGGGGATCAGAATGTCTCAAGTCAAGCCTGACCTCAAGAACCCAGAGATAAAAATAATCTCTTCATCCCCAAACCTACCCAAGCTCCTACACTTTACTATTAAAAACAACCACCAAAGCTAATACACTCAAAGTTGAGAAATAAAATAAGCATCTAATAGATATTAAAGATACTTTCAAATATACTTCTAAAGGCAGTAAAAGAGCCAAGTAATTAACCACCTTCTGCTCTGCTTTTCCACAAGTAGGGCAAGAAAGCTGGACCCAAGCCCGAAGTATTAGAAGCATCCCAACTGGAACAAGAAGGCAGAACTGGGCCTTCCAAACCTCCCATATGTCCCCATCTTGCTCACACAGTGCCCACAACTCATCAGAAAACCTACCAAATGGGACAATGATGGGACATGTAATGCTATAGGCCATGATGACAGTGAATACGCATAACATCCAGGCATACATTGCTCCAAATTCATATTCAAATGCTTGTTGCTAGGGAAAAAAAACAACACCAAAATCAAAAACCACAAACTCTCGTGTCATCTATCAGTGTGTCAGGAGCTAAGAATAGATTCACTAAAGCAACAATTCACCTTATTTTATTCTCTTCCTTCAAGAGGTCAGTTATTTCCCTAATAATGTAATTGGAGATATGAAGTATTATCTGTCCTAAGCATCAGTACTTACAGAAAATACACTGCTTCTTTCATAGCCTTAAAGTAATTTCTCAGGGAATCTCTTTTCACGAACAAGAGGCAACTACTTAAAATCATAAGGCAGAAAATAATTGTGCTAAACTCAAAACCCTTATCTCACTGCAAGATTCCACTGAATCTGCAATTTTCCTAGTACTGACTTGCCCAGTAGGGAAAGCTCAAGATATCCAAGGTGTGGTCAGTATTCCCTCTTTTTCATTTTGTGATGATGAAAGAAATATAAATAATTTCAACCAGAGCAAGGAGTAATATGCAACAGTTAAGAAGCTTTTAAAAATTTAGCCCACCCAGCCATAAAAACGGGAAAAAAAAAAAAAAAAAAAAAGAACAGGGACAGCTACATACAGGCTTAAGTTCCCATTGTAACACCTGGAATTTCAAGCTGCAAGACAACACACATCCTCTGGAAGTGAAAGTCCACAATTTAAAATGGAATTAAAAAAACCTGAAGTTTAGATTATAAGAAAAAATCAGAATTATCCTATAAAAATCAAAATAATAAAACTCTGACTTGGAGCTATGAAGAGAACAATGCCTGAAGTTCAGAACCTGGATTTTGAATTTTGTCTGTCTCTGACTTGAATAAATACCTTCCCATTATCTGTGCTGCAGATTAAGGGAATATGAACTTGTCATGGATGAGAGAAAAAAAAAAAAGGCACCAAAAAAAAAAAAAAGAGACAGGAGATGATAGTTAATGGAATGAAGGATGGGGACCTCCCACTGTTTCTGATAAAGACCAATCATTTCATCACCTCTTGCTAAGAAGGGCTCTTATACCTGTTTAATATTTTTCCTTTCTGCTGTGGACTTTGCCATTATCATGCGTATAGTATAAAGGATGAGGCCAGGCAGGCGAAGCAGCTCCATCCCATTGCCAATGAAAGCAGAGGCAATCACATAATTCACAAAGAAAGCTCCCTGGTCAGGCAAAAAAACACATCTGCAAGAAAATACATCAGACACTGACTGGAAAGCAAACAAGCAAATACAGCATATATACAATGCATCCTATTGCCTTTGGTAATTTCTTACCATAAGGATAAACACTGGACACCATGAGTGGCTAGAAGACTTTTAATGTTGTTGAAAAAGAGTACTATGTGGCTATAAATGCAGCAAGTGTACTGTACTCTAAGAGCCTGGTTGTGTTGCAGTTCAGATAAGGTATTCCACTGTTCACAAAAAGATACAGCAGTCTGATGGGTGGCTGATAGCAGATGAGAGCATCCTTGGATGTCTGCAACAGCAACCTGACATAAGACTGCTACAGAGCAATTGTCTCTCCTAGCGTAGTAACTCCTAATTGTCTTCTTGTTACTGATTTTGAAACAGCATTTGGAGACATAACTATGTCCTAATAATTGCATTCTATGCTTTCCCTCCAGCCACAAGAGCTTATAGTAACCAGTATCTGCAAATCTGCAATGCTGGTTTAAAAAAATTCATGTTTCTTAAACTCAAAAGTCAACAGATCTCAGAAAGAGAACTGCTGCCGCTATTTGGTCTCACAGTAATCTTTGGGAAGATCCCCTGTCCATGATATGCAACAATCAATCCTAAGTATATTTTCTGGTTCTCACCTGCAGTATATAATACTGACCTTCCTTGTCTTCTGCAATATTTGTAAGGTTTGGGGAAAATAACTCTTTATTGAATGTTTGCACACATTAGCTAGCAGGAGAAAAGTATAGATTTCTTGATAGTAAAATCATTTGCATTTTCCCCCCTTATTCAGCTCAATATCAGCCCACAGAGTACTATGCCTGAGCAAATTTTAACGCTAACAAGGTTAGTCAACAGCAAAGAGCTGCTAATACTTACTCCAGCCTGACTGCAGAATCAGAGGATTCTCTGTCAAACAGCCAACGGAAAAAAAAATCAAGGCTGAAAGAGAGATGGTTAACGTAATTCAGTCTCCAACAGTTTAGTACTGTTTAAAATTGCATCTCTAACTAGTTTGGATCTGGACAGAGAGAATTTAATCAAATAATCTGAACACCTTCCAGTGCCTAAAGTGGGCCCACACACAGAATAACTGGAGAGATACTTTTTACAAGGGCGGGTAGTGATAGGATGAGGGCAGATTTAACTTAGACATTAGAAAGAAATTCTTCACTGGGAGGGTGGTGACACTGGAACAGGTTGCCCAGGGAAACTGTGGATGCCCGCCCTTGGAAATGTTCAAGGCCAAGTTGGATAGGGCTCTGAGCAACCTGGTCTAGTGGGGGGTGTCCCTGCCCAAGGCAGGGGGATTGGAACTAGATGATCTTCAAGGTCCCTTCCATTCCAACCCAAACCATTCTATGATACTGTGAACACTACTTTAGCTTCATCACTGATAGTCAGAAGTAGGAAAAAAGATGCAGAATTAAATAAAACACAAACACATTTTCAGCAGTATACAGACAGGATACACATGACCCAGTCAGCAAGGGAAATGGTCAAATAGTGTAAAGGTGAAAAGAAAGCAGAGAAAGAAAAGGATAACTATAACTGAAGAAGACAGTTCTCAGGTATGATGCTGAGTATGGGCAGCTTTCAATCAGTCATTGACCTCAGAAGATCTTAAATTCTGTTGCTAAAAGAAAAAACAGACTTTGGAAACTTTAAGGGCTATGAGGTTCTCAGATGAGAGATGAGCACTGAAATATTATATAATTGAAATATACAGCACAATTACAATATAATCATATACACTGGAGGTAGTGGGGATACACCAACTATACTTAAACTAGCAACCAGAAAAAAGTCCTCTCATGCAATACATCACGTGGTTAGACTACAATTGTTTACCTGGTCAGACCAAGGGAGGGCAGAATCAATACCATGAAGATCAAAAATATGTAGACTTTATGCATCATTATTCTGTTCTCTGCAGATCTACCAACATAAAAAGTCACTGAGTAAGAAACTCATATGAAAGACTTCCACACATTAAGGCTTTTGCCCAGAGAATGTCAGCATCCATCAGACTTCCAGCTTCCCCTACCACATCACATTGCTACAAGATACACAACAAACATCTTTGAAATAGTCACTAATGAGGATCACACAGGCTCTAAGTGTCTTCTTGGGCAAAGAAAACACTTCTGAACTGTTTTCCAGAGTCTGGATTAGCATCACTACGGGTCCGCACCACCAGCGAGTGGGGGGTGTCCCTGCCCAAGGCAGGGGGATTGGAACTAGATGATCTTCAAGGTCCCTTCCATTCCAACCCAAACCATTCTATGATACTGTGAACACTACTTTAGCTTCATCACTGATAGTCAGAAGTAGGAAAAAAGATGCAGAATTAAATAAAACACAAACACATTTTCAGCAGTATACAGACAGGATACACATGACCCAGTCAGCAAGGGAAATGGTCAAATAGTGTAAAGGTGAAAAGAAAGCAGAGAAAGAAAAGGATAACTATAACTGAAGAAGACAGTTCTCAGGTATGATGCTGAGTATGGGCAGCTTTCAATCAGTCATTGACCTCAGAAGATCTTAAATTCTGTTGCTAAAAGAAAAAACAGACTTTGGAAACTTTAAGGGCTATGAGGTTCTCAGATGAGAGATGAGCACTGAAATATTATATAATTGAAATATACAGCACAATTACAATATAATCATATACACTGGAGGTAGTGGGGATACACCAACTATACTTAAACTAGCAACCAGAAAAAAGTCCTCTCATGCAATACATCACGTGGTTAGACTACAATTGTTTACCTGGTCAGACCAAGGGAGGGCAGAATCAATACCATGAAGATCAAAAATATGTAGACTTTATGCATCATTATTCTGTTCTCTGCAGATCTACCAACATAAAAAGTCACTGAGTAAGAAACTCATATGAAAGACTTCCACACATTAAGGCTTTTGCCCAGAGAATGTCAGCATCCATCAGACTTCCAGCTTCCCCTACCACATCACATTGCTACAAGATACACAACAAACATCTTTGAAATAGTCACTAATGAGGATCACACAGGCTCTAAGTGTCTTCTTGGGCAAAGAAAACACTTCTGAACTGTTTTCCAGAGTCTGGATTAGCATCACTACGGGTCCGCACCACCAGCGCACCAGGAGGATGTGCAACAAACCACACCTGGTCTTGCATCCAATGATACTGTTTTACAACAGCTTGTAAACAAACAGCTCTTTAAGTGTTAGGCCAAAAGGGATCATGCAGTTTGTAAAAAGGCAACACTGCCAAGAAGCCAGACACTTAAACAAGCGACTCAGCTGTCCTTGCCAAGTGTCAAGTCTTCGGGAACAACATGACACTACTAATGCTATACTCCTACTACAGTAGCAGGAACATCTATCTTATGACACACTGTTGCCAGAAAACTGAGTGCTATAAACAATTCAGACTGTTAAAGGTGGCATCTGATAGGGCATTAAAACCACAGAGGTTTTATTACAGGATCACACAACCCTTGGGCACTGGTGGGACATATCAGTGTAACTATACCAAGGCTTGAAATCTGATCTGTGATCAGCAAGGACTTTAGAAAACTATTTAAACTGATTGAGAAGAGCTCAAAGTTCATATGCCTAGTACAATTACAAAAAAAGTTTATGAAAAGCATACAACTTGAATAAACAGTATATTCTGGACATGATTTTTTATAAGGGACTGGCACAAGAAAAGAAAAAAAAAATTACCTTAAAATACAAGAACAAACAAAAAACAGCTACATGCATTAAGGAAAAAGACTGACTGAAGCCAGGATTCGGTGTGCAGTATCTCTTAACTGACTATAGGCAAACTGGGAGTGAAATCAGGTATGCCAAACCAAGCTGTGCCAAGTTCTCCAAGTTAGATGTTAAGCACAGTGACGTGCTGCTCTGCAGCGCACTGGTTGTACCCGAAACCTTGCATCAACACATCTGCTGGGCCTTGGTCCCATAGGTCTTCTCAGACCACCACTAACAATATCAAACAGCAACTGAGATGTGTCCAAAGAGTTACACAGAGACTATTTTTTTTTTTCCCCACAAAACAACAACAACAAAACTGGATGCCTTTTTTGTAAGTAACATGCCAGTAGTTGGAGCACCTTTATTGAAGTGGGATTCTGGGGTCGTGTGATGTTCTCAGCTTGGAGGGGATCCAGGCCCCCACCTCACATCTTCCCAGAGAACAAACTAGTTATGGGATTAGAGGCACTCTGTATGCTCAGGATTGCCCCGAGTCTGCCTATACATTTTTTTTTTTTTCTGATTATACACCAAGAGGCAGGAGGAGAGAGGGGTGGGAGCACAAGCAAACCATGCATTCAGATTACACTTGCTGTGTCTTGCTTATAACATTAGAAAGGGATGACACATGATAATCCCTGCTATGAGAGGTCTGCAGATTTATAAGCTCCATGAAAGATAAGCACTTTCTCAATTCATTTTATTCAGCTGATAAGGCCAAAACAGGGGAAAATCTTGCTTACTTTGTCCAGTGGGACTCCAGCAAGGTTGAGTAATAGACAATTGTTGGCAGCAAAGCTGAAAAGGACCAGAGCAAGAGTGTCGGGAAAAACTGACTGACGATGGGATTCTAGTGGGAGAAAAAAAAAAAAAAGCATTAGAAACATTGTAATGTAGCTGTGGTAGAACAGAAGCTGCAATATTTTGCTTTTTGTAAATTGTAGCAGGTTGGAGCGTGGAAATTATATTCAGATACAGTCTTAAAATGACTGAATGCTCAACACTGGTGAGCATGACAAATAAACATGAATAGGATTTAGAATTTAATTCCATGAGAGTGAAGGTTCAGAAGTAGCATTTATGTAGTTCACACTGCAGCTTGGGAAACATTTGTAATAAACAGTTTGCATGAGACTTTAGATGCATTCAAACTAGGAGCAGATATATATGCCATCCTGTTCTGAATCCAATAAGCAAAGTAAAACCATGGCATTTTACTCCAGAGCTTAAAATCCTAATTCCTCACTTCCCATCCTAAAATCAAAATACAAGTTGGATTTGTAATTTCATTTCTGGCCAAGGGTTTTTCAATTACAGACTCTAAAATTATGTAAACTTAGAATACAAAATTTTTACTACAAATAAATAAGACCTTTATAATAATATAAAGCTTCAGATTAAATTTCTTCAGCATACTATCACGGCACAAAAGAGGAATAAAGACCTGATTCTGGTATGCTTTTTAATCAGTAGTTAATTTAAAACAATCCTGAGAATTTCAACAGAATTTAGCTTATAAACATTGTTTCATTGTCTTACTATACACCTGTCAGTTTACCTACACCTGATAAACAGCTGCCTCCAAACATCAGATGATACTCACATTAAGGTAGTGAATAGGTTTCGTGACATTGAACTTGTCCATGGTTGAAATTATTATGGAAGGAGTGGTAAGAAAAAATAGCACAATAAAAAGAAGCAAATTAATGCAAGCCCATCTAAACCACCATTTCAGTCCACGCACGGAAAGATTTTTCCTGAAAAAAAAAAAAAAATATATATAAAAAGGACATAAATGCAAGAAGTAATCATTTGCTGTTAAAAAAATACATACTATCTGTCAAGTAACAGGTGGAACTGCTTTTTCTGAACTGAGCTTTCACAGTCTATATGAAGCTATATAAAAAAGCACCACACACGTTCCAGTTGCTATTAGAAATAAAGAAAACTCTGCAACTTTTCTTGAATGATAAAATAAACGGCACTTGCTAAAGAACATATTTAGCCTTCCTAACACCGTGTCTAATGTAGTTATGGTCTGGGATAAAACAATTCCAGTGTTTAATAATATGGAAGTACTAAGCAAAGTTAGAACAAGAAGAGACAGAGATAGAAGAAGATAAACAGAACTTCTGCAAGGAGAATAGCTATTAGAGCCAGCATCTCCCAATAAACTGTGATTTGAAAAAAATAATAAAAAAAACCCCTGTGAATCCCTTCCTGCCATATTAAAACAGCAATCATAGGTTTTAAACAGGTTATTTGAAATGGTTCCCACAAGGACTGCAATGACCTGAACCCCAGCCAAAGCCAAGTATTTAGAACAGACAAAACAGGGATACAGAGGCTCAGGAACATTCCAAATTACAACATTTGTGAACCTAGGTAGTAATCTTGGCAAATCCCTGTGCCTCCTTTTCTTCAATGGGGAGGGGAGAAAAGAAAAAGAACAGGGGAAAAAACCCAAACAACAAAACCCTGCTATCTTCCCGTCTCAAAGATGTTTAGAAAAGCTTTCCAAGTGCTTCAACCCACTGAGTCTCGTCATTTCCTAAAATCCATATGACAGTGCTTGAAAAAAGGAAGAGGAAATGAAGCAGACATGCATGCCAGAAACCCTTAATGAAAAAGGCAGATTAAGCTGACCCTACTGGGCAAGCATTTTGCAAGAGATTTTTAATTCAAGTCTCAAAATAACACAGCTGCAAAAGACACAGCTAACAATCATGGCTGCTTGCTTTATGGTTAAAGATCCAACTGTGGAAGGGTAGTTCTAGATAAAACTTCTCAATTATTAGAAATAGATGGCATCATCACCTTAAAATTATTTTTCTACTAAAATCATGAGGGGAAAAAAGTGTACTTTAAAAAAATTACATACAGGTGCACTACACTAAGTTCTGTATGTTTGTGCCTCACCTGCAGTTTTGGTTTGGGCAATGGAAATGTCACAAGAAGTTCACTGTTATACGGACAGGGGATTATACTGACCCAACCCTAAATTATTTGCAAAGTGATTGCAAAATTTTTAGTCATTTTTAGCCTATAAGCATGACAGAAGTATAGAAACAGTTCAATTCAAAAAGTATCTATTTTCTGACTCTGTCCTGTAAGCAATGGGTAAATTCTGAGGAATTTAGTGGGTCAATAAATGTTAGAAGACAGACAGACCATGGTTCATAGAGCGGATCATGTGGCAACTCTATAAAGCACCCCAAAACCCAAACATATTTGGATAATACTCAGCACTAACACAAAGCTGCTTTCCTCTGATCTCAACAGCAGATACAAACTAACCTCAAAAAATGGAAACACTGGGGCACAGCCATTAATAAACTGGTTTTTTTCCTTATTTATATATATGCATATGTGTGTATATAAAATTTAACAGTAACTGCAGGTACCAGAATTTCAGGGTGACAAAATTCTAGTCAGCCTCTGAGAGGCCTTCCCAAGGTCAATGAAGAACATCAGTAATGGAAGTAAAGATGCAGATCATCCATGCCCAAATGCTACATAAAGTCTTAAAGAAAAATGCACTCAGCCCCCTTTGCCTGTCCCCATTCTAAACCTACATTATCATAAATAAATGGCTCTAAGACAGGCATCTTACCAGCAAATATTCTCAGGATAAGGAGCATATGTAACCTCCCAGTTTGATACGCACAACTCCTTGCTGTAGGATGATGGCTGTGGTTCTCCTTTACACTTAATACTCTGACATTTGCAGGCATTGAAATCCTTAAGGATACTGTAAGGAAGAAAAAAAGGAAGAGTATTTTTCCAAATTTTTACACCTGAAAATGCTATATGTCTCATGAGAAAGACTGTGAATAGTGATACAGGGCTTTTTTGCTTTTAATAACCAGACATCAAAAGTATAATTCAACAAGAATGTAACATATTATGCATGTAATGACCATAATATAAACACTACTACAGGTCTTTGAGATCTGATAAACTTAGGAACAAAAAACAGTCTTGGTTTGAACTGCTTAGTGCAGCAGCACAGAACAACAGCAGTGATTAGTATTTAAGAATAGATTAAAAAATTAAAGCCTGAAAACACTGGAAAAAAAATAAAAATAAAGACAACCAGTTCCCCAAACACCTCCTTACATAAGTACAGTTGTTTTCAAATCAAAGCAGACTAAAGGATTAGTCTGCACTCATTTCATTACATTAGTATAAAAAAAAATTTTGACTTGAGTACCAATTCTCAGAAAAATGTTTACCATGCTAGTACTCCTGCAATTGAAAATACTACCCTCTTCCACCTACTCTTAAAATAATCTCAACACTTAACTTTATCTTCTAGTATTATGAGTTGATTGGCAATCAACGTACTTCAATGAACTGCAGTGCTTATTTCTTCTTGCAGTTTCACATCCATAAAATAAAATTTAAACATGTCCAGAATAAATGCTTCCAAAGATTTCTCAAATCACAATAGACATAATAAGTATATATTCAGAGACAATACTACTGTGTGTGTGTGTTACTGTGCAAAAGAAGTTCCACTCCAGCTAGCTCTAGTACACTAGCATGGTAACAGTATATATTTTATATATACATTCCTGAACACATTTGTTTCTCAGTATGCTCTTAAAATAAAGAAAACAGGGAACCACAACCACAAATCAATAAAAAAAAAAAAAAATAATAACCCCCAAAACCCTGATCTTACCTTACCAGAATTCAGGTACTGAGGTTGAATTGTCAGCATCATGCAGCAGCAAGTGTTTAAGAAAGTTAGCTATATTTTGACAGTTTATTTTTAAGAATACAAACAAAGCAAGCTTTAGCACCAGACATACTACCGAGCACCATCATTAAACAAGCTTCTACAACCACCCAACTTCACAAACCTCAGTCCTGGGCTTCCTGTTTCTCCCATTCTATTTTAAGGGTCTAAAAAAAATTCATAGCAGCATCAGCTTCACATAAAACCTAATCTAATTTTCCAGAGAATAGAGTTCACTGCATCAATTCCAAGCTCCCACAAACTACAATCTTTTCAAGTTCTACATACTTCAACTCAGAGATGCCTGCAGTGCAGCTCAGAACACATGCCCAAGAGGAGACTATCCCATCAAAATTTTATTTGACAAATCAGTAGCTAGAGAAGGAACTTCAGTGCTTATTTCTTCTTGCAGTTTCACATCCATAAAGATGGTGTGCAACATCACAACAATAGGAGGGAGGCAGATCTCACCGTATATTCACTACTCAGAGAACAGCAAGCAAAACTTTCTTCAGCATTTCAAATTCTTGCAAGGAATTCAATACCCTGGACTTCATGGGGGAAAAAAAAGCCTGAAAGACTGGCTCTCTAACATGTCTTGAAGATCAAAGGAATGCAGAAAATTTAAATCAGAGAGGTTATGAAGAATTTAAAAAGCACAATGTGTTATTTTTGTAATACAAATATTATCCTGCTTCCCTTCACCCACTTGATGTTAGTAAAAACGCTCATCTCACGAGGTACCAATGTAAAATAATAGGCTACATGCATTGATTCTCTACAAATGACTGAGTAAAAAGCGATGAATAATTTCTGATATTAGGCCTACACATACTTCTAACAACAGGTAAGAAAGATACATAATGTCTACATCATTGACTTCACTTTGCTGATAACTGAACAGCAGTGTAATCTGCACTCACTGTGATATTTAGGTAATTGGACAATTCGCACAGTAGAAAACAGAGAAATTAGCAACTCATTCAAAAGCAAATTAGTCTGGCTTACTATTAACTTTCACTGATAGACTGGATCCCACACAGAATAGAAAGGCTCCTTATTCCAATAATCGTTCACGCCCACTTAGTCCTTTAGATATTTCCTTAGCTCAAAGCACATAGACTAAATGCATGCTTACTGGAAAACTTACCAGAAAACAAAACAGACCAAATCCACGGGATGGTGAAGGAGAAGAAAGGAAGAAGAACCAACATAAGCAAACAAGCGACACAAACAGATTAGTTGTACTACTGTAGTTAAAAGAGAACAAACAAGACAGCAGACTTACTAGGTTGCCATGGACTTCTCTTGAAATGTTACAAATGCCATTCCCAGTGGGTTGTTATGAACAGCTTGTTCCTCTTTTAAATATTCTTCCATCAGTTCATTTCTAACTTTGGTGTAATAATCTACAGCATCCTCCTGTCAGGAAATTGATGACTGTTACATCCAAGTTTCAGATGGCTGATATCTTGATTAAAATACAGCTTACAAAACCAGTCTTTTCTTCCTCATACTACTTCCACAAATTACAATTCATCATTGCAATGCAAAGACAAATAAATAGGAAGTTTTCCATGTACTTCAATTTTTACACTAAGAATTAAATTTTTAAAGTTTTGAGGAATTTTCTGTGAAGTGCAAGAACATGAAGGATGAGTTATCTGCAATAAATTAGTAAAGAATTTTCTGAAGTTAAACAAGATGTCACACAGGAGGTATTCTCTGTTCTACTAACAATCTAGCTAGCCATGACTACAAATGAACACAATGTCTTACCCTTTCACATCCTCTCATTTCACAACAACAGAATTGACCACATGGCTTAGGGTTGATTTGGACCCGCTTGCCATACTTCTGATGCAGGTGTTCATAATAAGTCAGGCTTTTTTCTGCCTGTTTTCTGCATGGAAAAACACATGGATGAAAATTTTGCAAAAAAACCCAAACAAACAGTATCAATATCAATCTTAAGAAGAATTGTTATGTCGACAACTGATAACAAACTAATCAGTCACCATAGATATTCAAATATAATGTTTTGGCTACTTAGTAGAATTTTTTAAGGTCTCTAACAGCATTACACAGTCTGCACTCATAGTGAAGTTCCAGGAAAAAAACAACAATGGTACAGTTTTGAAAGAAACACCTTTTTGTAACCAGCACCTTTGGCCAAAGAAGCAGGGTTCCAGAGTTATTAATTCAACAGCTTGGTATTCTACTTTGCACTCCCTGAAAATCATTCAATAGATACATACATTAAAAAATCAACAAGTGAAATCTATCTTATGCAACCCAAAATGTATCACACCTACAAGAAACAGGCTGAACCTCACAACTCACCTTAAAAGACAGCTGAATCAAACCTAACTCCACGCCAGTACTTTAAGAGCAGAATTAATTTCTAGTATGTGCTAGCCTCATACTACTAGTATATGTTGATTAAGAACTGGCAAAGTATTCACAAAATGAGCTAAATTTGGATAGATTACAAAAACAAGTACCTTTTTTTGAAGAGATAAATAAGCTTGGCTACATCATAGCACAGCTGGACCTCCAGCACTGTGCAGGTTGGGTAGGCAGCACTGAAAAGGACACAGTACATAAGAACAGAGAGTACACTGAAGAAACTTGTTTCAAAGAACACCACTGATGTCTAATTGACATCTAAATCACTTATTTTTGAATGACTTACAGAGAGGCAGTTGCTAAAAGTTCCTTTATTATGAGATGCAGCATTATTCCCAAGTAAATGCCATGTGGGAGCATGAATGGAAAGTGGGGATACACAGCCACTTTCTTAGATTTGTAATTTTAAGATCAGCTAACTAACTGTATTGTAACAGTCTTTTCTCAATTCTGCCCATGGCATAAGATATGTTTTTACAAGACATATACTATAATATGAACTTTAAACAGTACTGAAGTCAACATTTCTGCTTGGACAATTTTAAATCTCCAGTTCCTAATGATACTACTCAAGTACCAAACTTGCCTGAAATGGCCTTGTATTGTCTCTTCTTTTGCATTTTTTGGAAGACCAGTTACAAACAACGTGCACTTAACCTGCAAGAGAAAACGCAATTCAAATTTTGAGAAACCACATCAAGAAAGAAAAAAGAATATGAGGAAGGCAGTGATGCGGCACAAGTCGGTGTGTTGTAAATGGGGAAAAAAGGTAGGAATTTTTGCTTTTGATGGGAGCTACATCTATTCAATACAGCACCATGTTGACCTTTTATATTGGTAATAAGTTACAATAGGATTTCACAAAATCCCTCCCCAACTCCCTTCTCTCCATCCATTTTCACAATTCACTGAGCTTTCCTTTCAGTTAATTCCTTCACACTTATTTCACATTCTAGAAAGCAAGAGGCATCTTAGAAATATACTTTTTTTTTAGCATTATCCACCTGAAAACATGCTGTCTGTTTTTTTTTTACCCCAATGCAGAAACTTACTGTGTTTTCTTCTTTATATGTGACATACTTCATGTGATGTTTCATGAAGACAACAGTGAGAATCAAGTAAACAACAGCAAAAACCGTGTGCAGCCAAAGAAGATTATTACTGTCAGACAAAATATTATGAATATGAGAAACACAAAGAACTAATTGTCCAACCGATACAAGCAACCATCAAAATGGTAAGCACATCAGAACCTCTCATTGAACACAAAACAAGAAAAAGGGTAGTTACTGGAGGTCAGTCATGCCTATTCAGATGCCTTGGGCTGTCATTAGTGTTACTTGCTTATCGTAACATTCTATGGGTAACAGACCTACAAAGAAAAGAGATATTCTACAACACAGACATTTTTAGGCAGCATTTGCCTTGAGCCTTCTTATTCAGATGTCCGTGCTGTATGCCAAAATGTTTTTTGTTGTCCTCATTACTTACTGTACTGAATGCATAACTGAACTCTACTTGAACACATCCTTATTCAAAATGGAAACAGCCTAATACAAGGAGTTAATACTGCTTCTCTGATACCCTCTTCCTCAAAGCTTACAGAAGTTCTGTTCAGTGAATAGTTCTTCAGGTTTTTGAAGAGCATTAATAATCAGAACGTAAAATATAGACGCCTATTTTACATATTAAAAATAATAATAATAATAAAAAACAATTAAGAGATAATCCCCACTAGCTAGTAGGACTCATAACATGGGTTAAAAAACACTGCATTGCCAGAAACTCTATTCGACATAGTAGCAAGTAATAAAACAGAAAAATTGTACAGCTTTGTAACTCAACTATTTTACAGTTTTTAAAACACAGAAGTAATTTTAATCATAATCTAGGATGGGAGAAATATACACACACACACATATGATGTAAGAGAATTTAAAACATCCAAGCTACACATTCTAGTAAAGCTGTCAGCTTTCCTTCTGAAGTATGGTTTATTTTAATGTTGAAATTTCTGAAAAGAATATCACTAGATGTGCAGTCATTAGCTAAAGAGAAATGTGGTGAGAGAAGAGCTGAAAGTAGAAGTTAAGTCTCCAGATTTCTTTTCGGCACCATAACTGCATAGCCTGAAGCAGAATGTATCCCAGTTTCAGATGATAAAGCATGAATAAATAATTCCTACCCCACGAGCCATGCTGCAGTATCAATTCATGCATTTAGAGACTATGGCAGGAAACAGACATAAGCATAAAAGTATTCTGCAAGATTCACTTACCCAATTTGTAAGTTCACTATAGTTGTTCTTCCAAAACTATAGGGATCTTTATCTAAGAAGAACAAAACACAGGTAGCATAACCAACAGAGGCAACATTCACAAGCAAACTATCAGAAACTCACTTTTTATTCTGTTTTTTTAAAATGTTGATATCTTTCTTTCAATGCTGTTAAAAATATTTAGACACAGGTAGGAATAAGCTGAAGACAAAAACTAGGCCACACTACTAAGGAAAATTGAATAGAATAAATTACAGGAACAAAGATCAGCAGGGCCAGTACACAAAATAAGAAGCATTTGTTATGGCACAAGAACAAGCAAAATGAAACAGAGCAGCTGAGAGCTCCTGAGAAAACCAAACAAATTGCTTTTTTTGCATCCTCATTCACTGTTGATCATTTTGGTGAATAACTCCGTAAACAGGATCTTGACAAGACAGATAAAAATACCTGATACAAATCCAGGTATAAAATGGCTATAAGTGCTTAGTATAAAATATGGAAGAATGCTTAAACAGAGTTTAAGAGAGTTTTGTCCCACAACATTCTCACTAGCAACCTGAATGGCAGACTAGAGGGCACATTTAGTGTATTTCTGAGTGGGAGTTAATAATGGAAAGAGGTAGGTGTAATACTGGCAGACATGATGAGGACTAGACTGTGAGAAACATGAAATAATTTTTTGCCTAGTCAGCTCAAAGTCTTAATGAGAATATTTGTCCGGCTTTGAGCCACAAACTGAGACAGAAGGGAACAAAAGGAGACAGCCTAGCTAGATTTAAAAATAAAACAAAACAAACAAATGAATTTATGATCAGCCAAATGGAAAAAAAATTCTCATTAATGACGAAATTAGCTGGTCTGGTGTATCAAAAAGAGGAAAATGCACAGATGAACAATAATCCTCAAGCAGCTAAAAGGATATTGCAAAGAGGAAAATAATAATTTATTCTTTCCAGTGATCTTAAATTGCTGCAAAAGAGATCAGACCAGACACTAGAAAAAGATTTCTCAGCTGTGAAGACAGTTGCCATTGGCAATCAACACTGATACAAATAATAAAGAGTGTCTAGACAAACACCAGTTAAGAGGGCATAGGTCAAGTTAATCCTGCCTTGAGACTTCTAGGTCTAGCTGTCTGTGTCTGCCTGTAGTCTGCCATCTTGCTTCTGACAACAGTCTTTGCCAGATGTTTAAAGAACTCTCTACTCTTATATAAATTTCACACAAAACGACACACACATCAGACTAGGGGAAGAGGAGGAACCTCACAAAGTTTACCAAAATTCTAAGAATTATATAATCTTTCGTGGTGATACAAAACTAAATTCTTCTCAGAATGCAAAATAAATTTTTACCAAGTAGATCCCCAGATAGGTTGACAGGCAATATGACACACACAGACAAAATGCTGACAGCAATCAACAAACAGATGATGTGACGCTGGAAGGCAAGATAATGTATGGCATCTTCACCACATCTCTCATGGATCTCATCATCGCTGCAAAACAGACAGAAAAGCACATGGTCAGTCTACTTAATATCCTTGGGGCTTTGGGGGGTGGTTTTTTGAATATGCACTAATTCCTCAGTCTACCCAATGACACCTCTATCAGTCCCTACCTGCTTTCAACACAGTTTTGTTCTTTTATGCATAAATTTAAGATCCGAAAGTATATTTTTTTCTCTTGTGCAGTACCAACATACAAAAATTAACATGAAGGAATTTAAGATGGAAACAAGCAATCTAAAAAGCAAACATATACCCAAGGTTCTTTTTTCTGAACATAAGAGGACAAAGTCATCTTGCTGTGACCTCATGCTTTACGACAGTCAGAAGTTGTTAAGCCTTACTCTAAAACTTCAAGATCACACTGTGACAGTGTTCGCTCATCTCTGTAAAGTCTCCCCATGAGGAAAATTACAACAGAATCACCTTATTCTTATGACATCAAATTAAGATATTGGAATGAACTCTCATATATATCCATTGTCAGCAGGACAGATCATTCAAATATGACTTCTTGGAAAAGGAAGAAACTGAACTAGCAAAAATGTAGAAAGACAGACTCTCACCTGGCACTTTGTTTCAACGTACCCAAGGCAGAAATTGAGTTTTAAAACTCGTTATTTACTAAGCCCCAAAAGATAAAAAGAACAAACATCTTGCATCTAACGCTTAGTTTCTAGAAAACAGTGGGATGGGCTTTTCCTAATTAGTCAGCTTCAGCTTCAACTAAATCACCAGTTTTCCATAGAAATCCCTCCAGGTAAACCCTGTTTCCTGCCTGGGGCCTTACTAGCTTCAAACACGGGAATGCTCACACAGTACTCTTTGACGGGTAAAAGCCTAGGGCCTAGTTATTAGCTCAGAATTCACATAACTGCCATAGATTCACACACTGTCCCAAAACCAGGAAGTCCCTGGGCCACCAAAAGAAAGATGACTGTATCCTGAAGTAGTATCCCCATAAGCTGATCTTGTTTCCGTATTCTTTTTCAACCCCACCAGAGGCATTTGTATCACTGTTTGTATTAAATTCTACCTACTCAAGGAAAAAAGATATATATTTGTGAATGCAAATCCCTTTTTTAATTAAAAAAAAAAAAAAGAGCAAAGCAAAACACAGCTCTCTATTTCTATTTAATATACTTACTGCATCCGAAAAGCAGCTGTCATCCAAGAACAAAACCCCTATAAAAAAGAAAGCTGATATATGAAAATAGTCTGCAATCTGTACAATCAAGATAAACGTTTATTTTAAATCAATCTCTTAGCTAAAAAAAGCTAGCAGTTTTTTGCTCTGAAATAATTTAGAAACAAAGAAAAATACCTCACTCTACATATTTTTTACAAGGTACTTTATCTGTCTGTTTTCAGAGGGTAGTTAAGGGTTTTTTTAATTACTTGCATGTTTATTGTTTGGGCTTCTTAAATTTATATATGTCCAAATGTATGTTCTATTCTATAAAAACAAAATAAACAATGCATATCTATTTTTTGCATAAAGATGGTCTTCCAGTTTTAATTACTGGTTCATTGGGCCAGGTGGAATGGCAAATAAAAACAGATTCCATTTAATAGTTTACATTAAAAAGAAAAAATAAAAACTTGAGAATACTTACCCTATCATATTCAAGATCTTCAGGTATTGATGAAGATGTTGACAATCGGTTGTATCTTGACTCACTAAAATATATTAAACAATGTTTTTAAGTATCTTTAATAACAGATGCTGGAATTTCACAGAATTACTTCAACTATAACAACTCTGATGTAAGTAAGGGAAGCAGTACAAAACCACTTTTTCACTTATGAAAGCTGTGCCTTTCACCTTGTAGCATATGCTCAATTGCAGAAACTTATGCTCTGTGTCATGTTGAATATGTGAGCTTCTGAGCGAGAGCACTTAACTATGCTAGAAAGAGAACAATGTTATATTTGGGTATTAAACCACAGTCATATAAGAGACTGCAATGCAGGTTTGGAGGCCTAGTGAGTATCAGAGTTGCAAGGTAGCTTCCTGTTCAGATATTCCACATTAGAATATAACCCCTCTTCCCCTCCATCTCTCTTCCTTCATCCTACAGCCACTACCCAGAATTTCTCCTCACAATGAAATCCCTCACCTGCAGGACCACCTCCTCGCACATACTCAGTCCTGTAGCAAGTTTAGAAACATGTAGAGACTCTGTAGCCCTTAATCACAGAAAAGTACCTGTTTTAACTGTGTTGCTAAAAAGAAGTGTTGCAACAGCCATGTGCTGACAATTACAGGACAATAGATGTAAAACTGGGGAGCATTTATAGGTGTATGAATCATAATTTTTACCTAGCTGGCTCAGGTCACAATCCAACAGGGACAAAAAGATAGGCTTCTCAGCATCTGACTGCTCAAGAAGCTGTTTGTCCCATGAAGACTTCTACAGCCCACATGGAAGCCTATACCAGAGCTTCATTCTTGCTGCCTGAGCTATGCTGCCTCAGTTACCAATTTTTTATTTTATTTTTCCTTTTTTACCATCCACTTTTCAAAATTTTGCATGGATTACACCTAAAAATACACTTTGAGTCCTTTGCTGTTGCTTAGTTGTAAGTTTACCTCAACTTAGTTACACCAAGAAGAGGCTTGCTGTTACAGATTACCCATGTAATAAATAGACAACTACCTTTTAAACATCCCAAGACATCAATATTAAAAAAATATATATAATAAAAAGTTAGAAGCTCAATTGTAGTATTACTACAAAGCACTGAAAAATTTCAAAAACTTGCAATGATTTTACTTTTAAATCCTTCCAAAATACTATAGCACAGGCTGCATAGAAAGCTCTGGGAAGACACTGGGTTGCGCCCAGATAAACAAAATGTTTAAACATCCTTCTCTTGCAGAAAGACACTGTAAACATCAGCCTGTAGGTAAGCAACATGTCAGCAGACAAGCAGCTTATATTCTTACCTCCACTACCTTAACCCAGAACTGTAGCATGAAACTTGTGACAGTGACAAACACAACTTTATTGCTGAAACTGCAAAGAGTAATCCTGCAAGTGGGACATATTTCACACAAAGAGGATGTTTTTAACAAATACATGCATGTTATTGCAAGCCTATTTAACTGATACAAATTAACTTAATTTAAGCCCTAATATTTACCTACTTTTACATTCCCTTACTGCTTGCAACAAATCAGTCTGATTTCATATCTTTTTTACCTTTCAACTTCTGATACCAGAGCAACACGACCATAGTCCCAGAATCTCTTTCTTATAATGGAAAACAGTAATATCAAAATCTAGAAAATAAAAACAGAGAAATCTGAATGTTTATTTTTCTACTTCCATAGTACTTCTTAGATGCACAGAAACTCCCCAAAAATGCTGTTCTAGCTCCTAAACCAACTGACATATTATAATCAAACGAAATGCTACCGATGCTACAAACCAACCTGTTTGGGACCACAGCAGCAGAACACCTGCCTTCCTGTGCCAGCTTAAAAAGCACAAGAACTGGATGCAAAAGTACATCTGAACTGCAAGCCTATTAAGGCTTGTGACAGGAAAAGTAGCAAGCAGTACTTCAGAGAAAGTCAAAATTATAAACACACTTTCACTATTATTCACTACTTAATAACCAGAACTACAATGGATGACTTGCAATTTTATTTCTAAAATTTTTTTAAGCATTGATATCAACAGGCTGTATGGGGCTCAACTATTTTCTCAAGTATAAGAATTTTTATCCTCAGTAAAAGTAATATATTATTATTACAGCTCGTAAAGTCCAGAAACATAATTGATCTCTGCAATATATTTATCTCCCCTTCTATTTTCACTTTTTGAAAGAGACTAAGAACACTGGAAAAAAAAGTCTTAAACACTATGCATTTCATAAATGCCTTTTTTTTTTGCCTTTTTTTTTTTTTAAGAAACAAGTTGTTCTGTTCGAAGCAATGAAGAAGTAACAAGACCTGTTTTCTATGTATATGTAGCATACACCCTCACCTCTTAGCCCCTCCTTCATCCCATACCTGTTTGGCTAGAAAGTGGCGCTAGTGATGTAACTTACAATGATCTATGCAAATACTGACTGGCCAATCAGGATACATGTGATACATGTCAAGATTACACTGCTAATTTCCACATTTCATAAGTAGGTTTAATTCATTTTAAGAGCCTTCCTTCCAACAGGGAATATTAATTTAGAACTTCCTCCTTCATCTGGCCATTCAACTTCATGCAAGCAGGAAAGTTCTCCAGACTCTATGACAACCTCGGCTGAGATTGGCTAACATATTCTATGGTTATTAGGAGGAACTGCCAGACAAAACTGGTAAGAGAAAGCAAAACACAAAACTCACTTTCTTAGGAAACTAGCCTAGAAAGAATAATCATAAACGCATCAACTGACAATTACTAAAAGGATTTGCAGTAAACACATTATGAACATAGGAATGCAGGAACTGCTAAATGAATTGCAAAAACTGAATTAATTGCTTGAAAAAGCAAGAAGCCTTCTACATTGCAGTAAATACCATACATCCTCATAAAATGGATTTATGGTAGCATGCTGCATACACTGTATCAACAGTAGAGAATGCCCCTACACAACTTTTAGGAACATCCTCTATGTTCTTACCAGCTCAGACCGTACACAAGTAGCTTTAATTTTCTCTACAGTAGCTTTCAGGAACTCAAGAACTATGTGATCCCTGAAGTCTCATTTTACCATCAGAAACCTCACTTATCTGGCCAATTTCAGATCTACAGCTCTTTTACTGGTGGCTAAAAACTGGTTAGATCAAACATGCAGAAATAAACTTAAGTTTTATTGAAGTCTAAGGCCTCTAGATCAGCTCCAGTTTTGGAGTCTAATCCCATTTTTTTTGAGCAACTAATCCCACTGCAAAGCCCACCATGACTCCACATACAGGCCCTGCAATGCTGCACATCCAACACACAGTGACACTTTTACCCCACATGTATGGTAACTTCTATCAATAATTGAAAAGCATTTTTATGTTCCTAGGATGGCCTTAAGATATTTCTTATTCTAAATATTCTCAAAAACAAATCCCTACCTGATAAATAAAGATAATTCTGAACAATCTAACCTTTGGGAACACCACAATGATTTTCAAAACAAGAAAGAAAAAGTGGGCTTACAAAAAAGCAGGTTACATCAAGCAGCAGGACAGTTGGGATTCCACCAAAAGTTACTCCTTGGAGCACTGTGCTGCCACGGGCAGTGCTGTAGCAGTACGTCTCATTTGTTGAGTTGAAAGGCACACCTCTATTCCAGGAGTAGACTAGATGAGAATGTCCAAAACCCAGAAAAAAGAAAGGGTTCATTTTGTCTTTCCCCTAAAAAAACCAAACCAAAACAAAAGAAACAACCATGTGAAAAGCCTGCCTCGTATTTTTGAGATGTACTTACATTACAAATACAGAAAGTACAGGAAAATTCAACCAGGAAATTACTTCATAAGCAAAGTCACATTTTACAACCTTCGTGTGTAAAATATTTCACAATAACCGACAGCTCAGTTAGTAGCAGTGTCCAAGAATTCCAGACACCTAACTAATCATATCCTCTACACACATCTGAGGTTACAGAAGACCCCCACAAAACAAACTCCTCTTATCTCATAACCAGTAACATTAAACTGCTTATTCCAGCCTGGATTCTGATTCTAGGAGTAACACAGGGCACTAGATTTTCCAACATTAGCAGTTTGACAACTTTGCTCCTAGTTGATGAGCTTGTGTGCAAGTACTGTCTTGTGAATTTTGTATTCAAATGTCAAGACCTTGAGATTACTAACAAATTTGGCACTAATTCCACAGAGAAGAACTACTAGACAAATACACATTCCTCTCTGTTCCTGGAATATCATGTGATTTTCCTTTTTTAATAGTAGAACTCAACTAAAAGAACAGCACAGTAATTACAGTAGATCATGAACAAGAAAGAACAAAGAGTATTTCTAATTTTCTGAAAGAACAGCCATCTATCTCATTTTAGTCAACTGACCTGCTCAGCTAATGTAGTAACATACAAGAATGCACAAGATTTGGCAACTGACGCACAAGTATTTTTATCAGTGCAGTCAATTTCTCTCTTATTTCAGGGCTTTCCCCTTGAAACATTTCTTCTCTTGGATCGTATTAACTTGACGTTCCCATGTATTTGGGACAAAAGCATGCTTCATGCAAAACACACTTGTGACTGATCAATTCATAAAGACAGCATACCCAGAGAAATTCTGTCCTTTCAAAGTAAATATTGTATATATCCTCATCACAGGAATGCAGACACTACTTCTGTGGCATCACGCCTCTGCAGGAAGAAAGCACATCTCTCGTGACTTCACTATTCTGGATGCTGAAAAAAACACACCAAAACAAGAATACGAATAACTACAAGTTCTTCTCATAAACAGCAGAAAAACCAGTAAGGAGAATACACCTCCCAGAACAGCATCTACTAAATGCTGGGCTCTGTGACATGGTGGGGAGGAAGCTTTTTTCCCAACTGACACATTTCACGACAGGAAAAAACAAACACCACACAGAATCGGTGCCGTGGACCTCTCCTTGTTTTCTAAGGACTGAAACTCAGCGCTGGCAGAAGACGAAGTATTTTTTAAACACCCTTTGGAAACTTTCCCCGCCGCGCCGGCAGAGGCTGCGCGGTCACGTTTAAGTGATCAGAACCAGCTCCTAGTTCCGGAGAGCGGTTGCTTTCCGACCGGCAGCAGCCAGAGGGGCAGGGCGAAGGGCCAGGTCTCCCGCGGGCGCTGCGGGGCCCTCCCGGGCGGGCGGGCAGCGCGGCGGGCTCTGGAGCCGCCGGGGTACC
>NW_009952796.1:5686591-5686891 GCF_000747805.2 Chaetura pelagica
GCGGCGGTGACGATCCGAGAGAGGTGTCACCAGGCCCGGCCAAGTGGGCAGGCCAGGCACTTCAGGATGGGTGACTGAAATGGAACAGCCGGATTCAGGCCGCAGCAGGGGAGGTTCACACTGGGCATTAGGAAAAAAATACCACAGGAAGAGAGGTCAGAGGCTGGAACAGGCTGCCCAGGGAGGTGGGGGAGTCACCGTCCCTGGGTGTGGTTAAGGGTCGTTTGGGTGTGGTGTTGGTGGGTCTGGTTTGGGGGAGACCTTTGTAGAGTAGGGGTGGGGGTTGGACTCGGTGGTGCC